>NC_142814.1:49780574-49806604 GCF_049724085.1 Artemia sp. Qi Xiang Cuo
GGAAGGGGGATAATTTGTCAATTTTTTATATTTTCAACATAAAACCAACAAGACATTTTCAGTGAAAATACCCAACAAAGGAGAAGTCAAATTAAATATATTCCTTCAAAAATTATCTATGTGACTGGGTTCAGGGTTGCCATACACAGCATACTTTTTTCTTATTTACCAACCTATGATTATAAGATTACTATTGAATGGCCTTGCACAGCACAGCAGATAGTAGCAGAATAAGAGCTTTATCTTGGGAGGGGTCTAACTAATTAGAAGGGAAGGAAAGACATTGCCAAAATATTAGATTTACAGCTACAAAATTTTAACTAAATTGAGTGAAGGAATAATATATGTATAATCTATACAAGTATAAGCTACTACTACTACTATAGACTCGTATTGTTGTGGTGATCCCAAGCTAATGAATGGGGGGAGGGGCATTTTCACCCAATGCTGAGCAAGGGGCAGAAAAACGTAGGGGAGAGAAACTTCAAATGCATTTTAACTTATTTGATTACCAATTCAAAACCAACATTTCAGCATAAAATACATCTACATTATGAAACACAACTAATTTTGAGGCACCACATATCTAAAATATTTTTTGGTTTTGTTGTTTTCCCTACAGATAGAAATTTGTGAAGCAGTCCATTCCAACAGTCATGTTGCATCCTGTTGCAACATGAACCCTGTTACATCACATAATCTCATTATTGTTGTTCAGGTATTATCCTTGTCTAAAATGATGAAACTGGAGAAACCAAACCTACAGCAGAGGTAGGGATGGTAAACATTTTGCTGAGAGGCTTTGGCATCTGGAATTCTTTCCTCAAAAGCCCTCTATCTTTACATTTTTTTCATAATTTTGACATAAAGCAATAGTTTTCTTCTGTTTTGATGAATCTTCCCCCTCCTTTTCCTACCCAATAGTATCCTGCAGCCTTAAACCTGTCAAATTTTTAAAGGAACAGCCTTCTTTGAAGTAGGCGCCACTTAATAAATAAATTCTTGGGCTACACTATTTTTCCAAGTACATAACTTAAGAGACAAAAAACAGGTGTAATTTAAATAAAACAGTGAAATTAATGGAAAAAAATGTCAAACTTTAAATAATAAAGATCCAAATATTTCGACTCCATGTCCAGATTTTTATAAAATTTGCTCATTTCATTTGTATATTGTAAAGATATAGCCCCTTTACCTAAAGTTTTGATTTTGACTCCATGTCCAGATTTTTATAAAATTTGCTAATTTCATTTGTATGTAGTAAAGATGTAGCCCCTTTACCTAAAGTTTAGCTACAGAGATAATAAATAAATAATCTTATACATAACTTAAAGAGAGAAAAAACAGGTGTAATTTAAAATAAAACAGTGAAATTAATGAAAAAAAACTCAAACTTCAAATAATGAAGATACAAATATTTTGACTCCATGTCCGGATTTTTAAGAAATTTGCTTGTTTCATTTGTGCAAGTATGTTGTAAAGATGTAGCACCTTTACCTAAAGTTTTGCTACAATGAATCCCCCTGGAGCACACCTAAACTGCTTGTGGAGCAGATCCTCCCCAAGCTTCTGAAAGAGACAAATAGTTATTAGACTACAGCTTCTCTCCAGCTTCCCATATTCTTTGTGATTCCTCCTAAGAATAGTACACAGAGCATCATTTTCTAGATAATGCAGTGAAATTTTTAAAATATGTTTGAAAATACAACTTTTAAAGCATCTTTTTAACCTAGAAAAACATAATACTGCCTGCCCTTTAATACATGTCAATGAAAGACAAACCCACATATGGTTACATATATGTTTATGTATGTAAAACATACAACTATTAAAAATTATGTTTTTAATAGTTAACTTAACTATGTTAACTTAATATTTAACTTTTAGTAGTTATGTTTAAATAAACTTTAGGATCAAAATTTGAGAGCTTTCAAGGAAAAGTATCAAGGATAAGAATCCCCCAAAATCATAGGTTACAGTGATCAGCAAGTTACTGTTTACATTGTAGTAGATAGGTAATTTTTACAGAGACAGGAGAGAAGCAGGTTTTTGAGCCCAGCAGCAGCCAAAATTAAGCCTCTGGCTATATATTTGACAAACAGCAGGATTTGAAATTATGGATTTTGATAAATGTCAAATATGAATGAAATAAAAAATATGGCCAAATGTTTTGTCTTTTTAATTCTGCATGATGAGCTTGCCCCAAGAATAACCCAGTCAACCAACAATGCTACATTTTTTTTTCTTCAGTATTGGTAGAGAAATGTTTGGTTGAAAAGAATTGCTTCTTGGAAAGAGACTATGGTCCTTTCACCATAACTAAAAAAGCTGAATCAAGTGAATATGGTAATAATAGAGATACTTAACGGTATTCAGAGGCAAGTAATTTAGTTCTCATAATGATTATCCAGTGGCATTAATGCAAAGGCAATTTTCAATGAAAACATACCCAAGAAGCATATTGTTAAAAACCTAGGGGGAATTATTCATCCCCTTATTAATCCTGTTGTGTTTATACAGAGGGAAAGGAGGGCATATAACCATCCCCTTATTGATACCACTGTATTTTATCAGATGAAGAGATATTGTCAACAAAGTTTTAAGAGAAGAATGGTGCATTTTTAACAAAGGCAGAGGATGCAATAACTGAATGGTAGTGCTTTGATTAAAACTGAGCTGTGTCTAAATTATCAGAGTCTTTTGGTCTTGAAGAACAGCATTGGATTAGGCTGATACTAAAGCTTCACTGAAGGTCCTATCTTATACAGCATACTATAGAACTATCTTAAGGTGATTAGCATTATGTAGGAGAATAGTAAGGATCAAGGAGCTCTTTTAAGATATGTAAGGTAAGGAACAAGTTGGTTTGATGATGCATCAGGATGGGTCCATTCATGCTTTATTACACTTTATTTTCATTTACTTTCTTCTAGGTATCCCAATAAAAGTAATAAGTGAATAAGAGGGTATTATATAACTCTCCTAGGCTCAAATTAAGTAAGTGATTTCAGTGGCCTTGGTCAAAATATAAACAAAATAAATGAATTTTTAGATCTTTTGAGGGTTCAGTTTATAAGAATAGGTTTGGTAATTAGGATGAACTACCTTCTGGTCAGTAAATATGATACATCACTCTGAAAATTACCACTCCATCAGGGTAACTTCTTTAATTGGAAAGGGGCTTAGGACATTCAGGGACTTAGCAAATTGAGAGGCCAACAACATTCTCACACCTTCTCAATATGGCTTTAAATCTGGTAGATTTACTGACCACAATTTATTATTATTATTTATTGAAAATCTTTCTTTGTACAAAAATAAAATGACAGAGCACAACAAAGAAAAAAAAGAAAAATATCACTATACAACTATGACAGGGTAACTATAGTGGAAGAAGTTGGCTCCAAGCATGTCTTGAAATCTTGTGTTTGTCTTCCTCTATAAGTTTAGCAACAGCAATAGTAGGATCTGCTATGTGAATACTCTTGTGAGTTTTAAATTTCAAGTCCAAGTTGGATATCTCAGTAGGTAAATGGCAAAATAGAAAAAAGTGGAGCAGATTTCCAAATTATCAACATTTGTAAGAATTTTCCAGACAGGTGCAATGTAAAGGATGTGGGGGAGAGCAACTGTGTTGTACAACATTGCAAGATAACAGCAATTGAAATGCCATTTCAAAATTCTTAGATTGCCATTTTATTCAAAATAGTCTGAAGGTCAAGTAAATATGCTTCCAGAGTTTAATCCCCCCCCCCAGCCCTAGGACAAGGGTTGTAAGCTATGCAAGCTGCCCATTGTTAACATACAAGTTTTTATGGAAGGGGTGGTCACACAAATTTTGAAGGAGGCTCACTCAATTGGAGATCGAAATCTTTAATGCTGTTTTTAAGGATCAAAAGTGATTGGATGGCAACCAGCCTCCACACTGTTCTTTTCCCAAATGCATCAGGTTTGATCATAATAGTTCAAAGGTCAAATAACTAGCCTTGAGAGTTGACCCTCTCCCCACAGCCTTCAGGACAATGGCAATAAGTTATGCAAGTTGCCTATTGTTATTTTTATTGAAAAAGAGGGCATGTTTGATCCTTGGTCTTCAAAGAGGCTTGAGATATTAAGATGCAACTTTAAGGAAATGGTGAGAAAGATGCCAAACACAATCAGTACGCACTATGTGCTTACTGGTTGTAAAAAGGGAATATCAGCAATACCTAAAGAAAAAGGGGGATATTAAGTTGAAACTTTCAAGGTATGTTGATGAGAGATTGAACAGCAGCCAGTCCCCCTCCTGACCCTATTTTTGGTGACTATTGGCTCAACACTGATACCAATTTTAGAATTAGCATTTTGTTCAAACTGGTTAAAAGCTCTAAGAGCTATACTTCCAGGGAATACACACCCCCATAGCCCTAGAGCAAGGATTTTAAATTATGCAATTTGCCCATTGTGTACATGCAGGAATTATCATAAGGAAGTGGGGAAATATTTGATTCTCAATGCATGTGAAAAGGCTGAGGGTATTAAGGTAAAGCTTTGGAGAATGTAGAAGGGTATGTTATAATAAAGCAATAGGAACTATGTGCATCCAGTTTATCAAAAGGAGAACATGCAATATTTTACAAATGGCTAAGGGTATTAAGTTAAAACTTTCAGGACATGAAAAGTGGTTGGAAGTCCACTAGTCCCCTCCCATGCCCTCCTCCAAAATATTAGATCAAAATCTTAAAATAGACGTCTTGTTCAAAATAGTCAAGAGCTCCAATAACTTTATTTTTATTATTATTTATAGGAAACCCATCTTCATACAAAAAGAAAATGACACAGCCCTACAAAGAAAAAAAAACAAAAATAAAATATAACTATAACAATGCAACTAGAGTTGAAAAAGTCAGCTCCAAGCATGTCTGGAAATCTTTGGTTGTGTTTTTTCATAGGTTTAGCAATGGCTATAGCAGGATCTGCTATGCAAAGACAGTTGATGAGCTTTGAATTGTGCATCCAAATTGGATATTCTGCAACAGGTATTTTGCAAAATGGAAGAGTGGAGCAGATTTTCAATTTATCAGCATTAGTAAAAGTCTTCCAGAAAGGTGCAATGTAGAGGATGTGGGGGAGAGCAACAGTGTTGTACAGCATTGCAAGATGACAGCAACTGAAATGAAGCTCAGTAGAGTCTATGGAAGCATATGAAGCTGATATGCAGCATTTGATGCCTTCTGTTAGGAGATGACAAGAATGAGAAATGGTATTTCCAATAAGAACAATGAGGTAAACAATTTGGTCAGAAGGGCAGATCATTGAATTTCCAAGTGCAATTTCACAAGGAAGCCTTTCCAGTAAAAAAGCACTATGTCAGACTCTTCAGGGTTAAATTCAATACCAGATATAAGTATTCTGCTTGTAGTTTTTTAAAAGTTTCAAAAATTTAGTCCAAAGTTTGGCTGATGTTAAAAATATCATCAGCATAGAGATATTGAGACCAGAAAGAATGCAAGACATCTGACACTGGTCCTCAGCATTGAGGACATAGTTACTGAAATAACAAGTTGCACCTTGCCTGGCTCTTCTCTTAACTAGTACTTTGTCTATGGGATGCCAAACACAATAAACCATACTATGTGCACACTGATTGTCTGAAGGACTTTCATCAATATCTAAAGCAGTATTAAGTTGAAAATTTCAGGGGATGTTTAGGGGTTATCAAAGAGCTATTGGAGGGCAACCAGTCTCCCTTGCTCTTTTTAGATGCTCTCTTTCCTCTTCACTGATCAAAATTTGCTGCTCCAAAAAGAGTATTATTGTTCTCAGGCTCCAAAGGCACCTTTCAGCTCATTGATAATATCCAATGAAGTGCCATGGATACAGACCTGAGGACAATCAGAGATCAATTAATCAGTCTCCAAAAAAGCTTTACTGATCTTAAGTTCCAGTATATCCCCAGCTACTAAGGCATCAAATATAATGAGGTAGCAGACCAGCTAGCTAGTTACTCCTTGTATAATCCAATCAATCCCAATTTGAAGGCCCAGACCATCTGACACATAATCAGAAGAAGTTTCTTCAAAAACAAAAATGCCCATTCCATCCTTATTTTCATCAAGTACAGATAATATTCTTTATTATAGAATCAAAAGCAAATCTTTGATTCTGAGAAAAGAGGAGTCTACTTGGCATAAATAAGCCAACCCATATTGTAGACTTTTACCTCCATTCCAGATTCCCTGAACCACCTGATCTTTGAATGTCAATGCATCCTGCAGGAAGTAATCAATATTAGGAGAATCTTCAGTGGGGCAAACCTTTAGTCTGACATCAATGTGTGGTGGTTTTCAAGCCTACCAGCTAACACTGAGAAACATCTACAAAAAAGTATTTTCAATTTCCTAAGACATAATAATTTCTGTGAGTAAATCACACAGATGGTAGCAAGACTTATTCCTTACCCATCATCACCTGCAGATTGACAATCGTCATGAAGCCAAAAGGAGATCAAAGTGGACTCCAGAAGGCTTGGCATTACAAGAAAAGGAAGAAATATGCTTCTGGGGATGCTATTTTCCCATACAACCCAGGGCAATGATTGTGAATTATGTAACTGGCCCCTTTTCACATACAAGATTCATGATCAGGAAAGAGGGGAATGTGTTTAATTCTAAGTGTGTTTGAAAATGCTAAGGGTATTATAATTAAACTTGGGGAATGCTAAACTAAATCTAAAGATACTATGTGCATCCTGTTTATCAAAAAGGTGTATCTACAATATCACAGGAAAAGCTAAGGGTATTAAGTTAAAATGAAGGTATTAAGTTTAAACTTTCACAACATGTTGAGGAGGATTCTAACAAGTAGTATGAGGGCAGCCATTCCCCATCCAATTCCCTTTTTAACTGCTTTCCCTCTAAACACGTCTGATCAAAATTTTGAAATAGGCCTACCCATCATGTTGAAAATAGTCAAACAATTATACATCTTGGGCATAATTAACTCTCCACAGCCCCTTGGAAGAGTGTTGAAGGTTATATAAGTTGCCCATTCTTTAAATACAAGGCTGTTATTGGCTTGTTATAGGCTCAGAATATTAAGGTAAGACTTTTAGACAATGCTGAGGGGGATGTCAAACCAAATCAAAGCACTTCTGATTTCTGAACCTTAGAAATTTGCCTACTTGACAGGAATTGTAATTTTGACAAAACAACATCATACTGTTTTTTCCAGCCATTTTTTTTTTTTGCATATTTTTCTTCAATTGTATTTCGAATTTTTGTGTATTTAAGGCTGATTTGAATCACAGAAGTAATCCAACACAAACTAACCCATAGAGACTCCATTTCACCCAATATAATGCCCCCTAAACAGTCGACTCGTAATACCGATGTGACGCCTACTGGGGGTTCAAAAAGAGCTTGCATTAGCCCCAAAAAAGGTGTGATAAATGTTGGTATGTGAAATAGACCCAAATGATGACTCCTTGGCAATTCTCTGTGATGGATGCGGAAAGTGGATATGCATAGACTGTATGGATATGCCTGAACCCAAATATGTATTGCTCACAAAAATTTCTTAATGGGTTGACATCAAACAGTTTGTGGTAACGAACTGTAAGTAAGGAGCGACCCGGCTCAATGCTAACCGAAACTCTAGAAAACGGGTTTTTGATACAAATAGATATACCCATTTTAGTGCTACCCATCAAAAGTTGAATCAAGCTTTTTCACAGACAATTTGGCTGATTTTCAAAAAAAAGGGGGAAATACCCCCTAAAAGTTATAGAACCTTAATGAAAATCACACCATCATATTCAGCGTATAAGAGAACCCTACTGTAGAGGTTTCAAGCTCATATCTACAAAAATGTGGAATTTTACATTTTTTGCCAGAAGAAAGATCACGGATGAGTGTTTATTTTATTGTTTTTTTTTGTGTTTTTTTTCCCAGGGGTGAGTGTATCGACCCAGTGGTCCTAGAATATCGTGGGAGGGCTCATTGGAACGGAAATTAAAAGTTCTAGTGCCCTTTTTAAGTGACCAAAAAAAATGGAGGGCAACTATGCCCCCTCCCACGCTTATTGTTTTCCCAAAGTCACCCGATCAAAATTTTAAGATTGCCATTTTGTTCAGCATGGTTGAAAATAGGATAAATATGTCTTTTAGGATGACTTAATCCCCCGAAGTTCCCAGAGGGAGGGCCAAAAGTTATGAACTTTACCCAATGTTAACATATAGTATTGGTTATTGGGAAGTATACTGAATTTTTCAGGTGTTTTTTTTTCGGGTAGGGGGCGGGAGGGGGGGGTCGGTGGTTATGTTGGAGGATCTGTTAATGAAGGAAGTTTTCATGGGGGAAGGGAAATTGCCATGAAGGGGGCGCCGGACTTGCCAGCATTATTTATTGGTTACTGGGAAGTATACAACCATTTTCAGGAAGGATTTTTTCTAGAGGGGGGGCTAGAGGAGGGGGTTACTCTGGAGAATATTTCCGTGGAGGATGTTTCTTTGGGGGAAAAGACACTTCTATGAAGGGGGCGCCGGATTTCCAAGCATTATTTAAAAAAACGATCAGAAATTAAATAAAAAAGACAAGTTTTTTCAACTGAAATGTAAGAAGGAATATTAGAACTTAAAACGAACAGAAATTATAACCTATGTGAGGGGAGTCTCCCCCAAGTCAATAACTATTGCTTTAAGCTACAGTTTTTTTTAGTGCTCTCAAAAGAGCTATCTATTCTAATTAAACGGCCTTTGTGATTCAGGGGTTTGTGAATAAATTTTTTTTTTAAATTTTAACTTAAAGAGCGTGGTATTTATTAAGGGGAGAACCCCTTCATATACGTACTAACATATACGTAATAAAAAAAACAATAAAAAAACAAGCGATACTGCTAAATATTAATAGAAACTTTTAAAAACGGAATTTTGATGTCAATAAATGTATCAAAAGAATGTGTTTATAATGCTGATCCTAAATATATAAATTTTATTAAGTTTAGTATTACTCATCAAAAGCTACAAGCCTGAGAAAATTTACTCGATTTTTTAAAGAGGGGGAAACATTCCCTACAAGTGAAAGAATTTTAATGAAAATCACACCGTCAGATTCAGCGTATCAGAAAACCCTATTACATAGGTTTCAGGCTTTTGCATATCTGCAAAAATCTGCAACTTTGTATTTTTTGCCAGAAGAAAAATATACGAATATAGAAGTTCGTTACGTAAGTTAATTTGTAAAGACATCCATTTAGCAAAAGAAAAGTAAAATTTTTATGCAATTTTGTTTACTTATTCAATGACGGTTAGCAAAATAAAAGCTTATTAACTAAAAAACGATCAGAAATTAAATAAAAAAAACAAGTTTTTTAAACTGAAAGTAAGGAGCGACATTAACACTTAAAACGAACAGAAATTATTCCGTATATGAAAGGAGCTGTCCCTCCTCAACGCCTCGCTCTTTACGCTAAAGTTTGACTCTGTCTCACAACTTTATTTTTAAACAATAAAAAACTTTAGCGTAAAGAGTGAGGCGTTGAGGATGGGACAGCCCCTTTCATATACGGAATAATTTCTGTTCGTTTTAAGTGTTAATGTTGCTCCTTACTTTCAGTTTAAAAAACTTTTTTTTTTTTATTTAATTTGTTATCAGAAATTATACGTTACTTACGTTTATTAATATTTTGTCCTTTCAGGCTTCAAAAAGGGCAGTTGACCCGGCATTCTGAGAAATCAAAGGGAAGAAAACATGCTTCCATGTGTGGCGCATTGAGGTTAATGTATTGAAAATTCTTATGACCCTTTGTTATTGGTTATTGGGAAGTATACAGACGTTTTCAGGGGGGCGTTTCTGGTAGGTGGGGGGGAGGGGGGTTCGAGGGTTATATGGGAGGATCTTTCCATGGGGGAAGGGACATTGCTATGAAGTGGGCGCCGGATTTCCCATCTTTATTAAAGAAAAAGATCAGAATTTAAATAAAAAAAAGTTTTTCAACTGAAAGTAAGGAGCAACATCAAAACTTAAAACGAACAGAAAATATTACCTATATGATTGGGTTCAACCTCTAGTCAATACCTCGCCTTTTAAGCCAAAGATTTTTTAGTACTTTCATAAGAGCTATTTATTCTTGTTAACGGTCTTTGTGATTAAGGGGACGTTTTTAAAGAATTGGAACAAAATTCGAACTTTAGCTTAAAGAACAATGTATTGACTAGGGGGTGAACCACCTAATATACGTATTAAAAATCTATGAATATAAAAATGTTTTTCATGTTTCCTCTTTCCTTTTTTTTTGTTTGTTTTGTAAGTGCTTCATTAGGGATTCTTGTGTTTGTGCTTGTGCTTGTCTTTTACTTTTTTACACTGCTTCCTTCTTGTTTATTTGCCTTCCTTCCTTACTTCCTTCCCTACGAACCTTATTCCAGTTTTCACAAAGTGGAAATTTGCACTACTACTAACAATTCATTAAAGCAACAAGCTGCCTGAGGCCAACAGAGCTGTGCATGATGTCCCCCACCCCAACCTGGATAGAGCTTAAGTCTCTGCTCCCTCTTCTGAAAATTTCAATTCTCTTTAAATCCTATTCAATGATGCCTTCCCATGCATTCTGGTGGAGGGGTCCTGGATTTAGGAGGGTCAAAGAAAAATGGATTTTAGGCAATGTATCAATCTTCATCCTTACTACGTGGCTGAGCATCTTAGGTTTGGTTCCATTATAGCCCTGGAATGGCTATTTGGGGGGGGGGGATCTGCTATTTGGGAGCCATTGGGGCCATGGCTATTTGGGCACCATTGGGGGGGGGAGGGTGTTTAAGGTCAATGGTAGATTTTTAGCACATGAGAAATACTAACCCAGGGCATTTGTGACCTCTTTTATGCGCTAACTACCCAATATACCTGGTAAAATTTTATTCCCAAAACTATGACGATGTTACTAAGTAACTGTTGCTTCCAGAACTCAAACAGATGTGGGTAGTGTGTGAGGTTCCCACTCTAGATCGTTATAATGCATAGGCTGCATAGAATGCATAGGTTTTATCAAGACATGACTAATTACGGAGAAAAGCCAAGACAGATAATCCAAGTAAAATTTAGCTAATTTATGAGCTCAAAGCTTTTTTTTTTTCAACAGAGAAGGGCTGTTGTACCAGTTTCAAGAAATGAACACGGGACATTTCACGATGGTGATTCTTACATTATATACAAGGCCTCAGAAGAGGGCCAAGAAGCCGGAGGTGTTGACGAAGTAATCCACTACTGGCTTGGTGCCAATTCATCAAAAGATGAGCAAGGCATCGCAGCCTACAAAGCCAAAGAACTGAAAGAACTCCTGGGCAACTCACCTAGGCTGAGCAGGGAAGAACAAGGTACAGAAACAGCCAAGTTCAAGAGACACTTCGGAACATCTATGAGGTAGGTAAAACAATAACGCGATTAATTGTTTTACGTCCAAACTCTTAGGGAACGTGACATTTGTCGGCACGTTATTTATACCCCTCCCCCAAACTCAAAACCCAAGCTGGTTAATATTGATGAAGTGTTTAACTTTGGTGTTTCTACCAAAGAGAACTCAATATATGGTCCAATATACTTCCACCGTAGCACCAAATCACCAAAAATGTTTTTTTTCAAAATCTTGGGGGACCATCCGCTAAAATTTTGCACGAGTTGGGCTACCTTTTATAACTAGCAAGGAAAGAGGATGGAAATTTTAGTTTTAGTTTATTTTTTTTTTTTGTCTAAGCTGAAGACGCCTTGTTTGATACGGGCGAAATATTTGTTTTTGTTTTTCGTTTTCATTTACTGGCCATAGACCCGTTTGTCGTATTTATTTTTGTTCTCTCATGGCTGGCCAGTTTGGCTAAAATTTTTGCACACCGGGCAAGTGCCAATCTACCCCCCCCCCCCGCCTTTAAAACCGCTTCTTGCTTAAGGGGGGTTTAGAGAGTACAGCATGACTATTTTTATGTAGTTTTCGACCATGTTATTTTTAAACTTCACTTTTATGACAAGAACACAAATTCGGTCACGTTAAATTTTGAGTAATCGTTTTAGAATAGACAATTTACTTGTTCATACTCTCATTTATAGTTGATTATAGTAATTATTTGTAATTTATGCTTGTTATAAATTTGAATATTGTCAACACGATAAGTCTGGAATCTACTGAGGGAGTAATAAAAATACTTAATTGAAAGTGACATACAGCACACTACTCAAGACAGAGAGTTCATCATATAGATAAGTGTGATGAATGGTCAAAGTGTCCGAAACCCTTCTAATAACAACACTCACAAAGAAATTCCTCAATTCAACTACTTAAGACTACACAATTAAGAGATTACCGTAGCTTTTCATTACCGTAGTTTCAAATATCCTAATCTTAGTTTTATGATTTTTCTTTCTATTCGTTATTAACTGGCTCAGTTGTTTTACTTTTTACATTCTTCCCTGTGTTCACTATCTTTCCTAACAAAACGTACTAGATGACTGAAGCTAAGTGTTGCTTTTCTAGTATGAAAAATTTGGAATGGAACTTTCTGGCTTAAAGTCAAGTTGAACGACTTGCTTTTGGGCATGGCAGATTGAAATCGCAAAATACAAACGAGGGGACTTTTCAGTTCAAATTCAAGTCAAAAGTTGCTTCATGTCAATGTAAGAAAATATTTCAATTGAATTTGAGGCTAATTTGGCTTAATTTTGGCTTATGTTTCAGTTACTGAAACATCCTATTCTAGATTTAACAAATTGTCAGTATTTAATCTAAACAAAAGTCCTTCTTTTTCAAAGTAGGCTATCTTCAAGTGCACTGCTAGAAAAAAAACACTTATGATTTCAAATTCTGGTCCGATAATTACATTAAGTCTGCCAAAAGCTGGTCAATAAAACAAAATATTATTGGTTATGAGGTCATTAAGCTAATTACGAAACTATAATCAAAGCTAATTCTTTTTATTGAATCCTTAACTGCGAAACTGAGGCCAACACAGCTACGCACGCTCCTCCTCCATTCCAATCTATCCAAAGCCTCCCTTTTTACCCCCGTCCATGAAGTTCCCATTTCCTTTAAATCTTTTTTTATGACGTCCTCCTACCCCAGACGAAGACGACCTCATTTCCGTTTAGACCTAGACAGATGGCCGAAAAGAACAATCTTCGGCAATCTGGCATCCTTCATCCGCACAACGTGCCCTAGCCACCTCAACCTTTCTTTCATTATAGCCCTAGTTAGTGGTATTGAACCACATTTTTCATATAGCCTATTGTTTGAAATACGGTCAGTCCGTATTTCAAACAATCCTTTTATTCCTTTAGATACAATCCTTAAGCAGTTTCTCTGGAAATCATCTAGAAATCTTCATCCGCTTTTCGGAGCGCCCATAATTCAGGGCCATATTTGACCACTGTCATCACTGAAGCTTCTAATATTTTAATCTTGGTTTGCAGACTTATCTTCTATTCTTCCACACTTTTTTTTAACTGTGAAAAAACACCTTGAGCCTTGGCTATTTACTTTTGAGATCTTCACTGCTCCATCCATCTTTACTAATAATACTACCAAGGTAAGTAATGCTGTAAGTCCAGAAGACTTTTTTCTCCCCATTTGATTATGTTGTATGTCTCCCATCTGTTATGTTGTTTGTGTATGTTTTGTTTTAATGTCTTCTTATCTCTAATTAATCCTGTAATTTTTTTTAGGGTCATCAAAGGTGGTGTCCCGTCAGGGTTCAACCAACGTATGAATTGAATACATCATTTTTGTACAGTAAGCCAAAGAATAAATAAAGTTTGGCCTTATTTTTAATTGTAAGTCAGTTCTAATTTAGGCAGAAGTTTATACTCAGGGAATAGTAATAAGTTCCAACTGACTCCTTGATTATCCTTCAAGGTCTTAAGGCAGTCGAATGGACCATTTTTTTGGAAGGGGGGGGGACTTTAAGATCAATGGTAGATTTTTAGCACTTGAGAAATGCTATCCCAGGGCATTTGTGACCTCTTTTATGCGTTAACTACCCTATATACCTTGTAAAGTTTTATTCCCAAAACTAAGACGATGTTACTAAGTAACTGTTGCTTCCACAACTCAAACAGATGCGGGTAGTGTGTTAAACATAATGAACAAATAGGAGGGTGGGCGTGGAAGGGGGACTAGTTGCCCTCCAATCACTTTCGACTATTAAAAAGGGCATTAAACAGGGTTACTTTGAACTAAAACTACCTTTTTTTCTCCCTTATTTCACAATAAATTTTGTAATGGTAACATAAGAACCTAGAAACACATTTCCATATGTATTTCTGACCATTGAAGAGGGTGGATGTTACGGATTTTTTCTATTCCTTCCCACATGGCCATAATTTTTTTTTGAAAATGGTGTTTAATATTTCCCAAACTTTGTCCAACTTTGAACGACGTTATTTTATTTAATACGTTGTTCATGTACTTTCCTAATTTTTTCAATGCTGGCCATGCTTTCGGTAAATTTGAACAACTACTTATTTACAGACTTTTTCCTCTAAGACTGAATGTAAAAAAAAGGTTACTTATATTAAACAAAATTAAAAAAAAATACAGAAAATTAGACTAAAATCATGTCAAAAAACAGAACTCGCAGAAAAATCCCGGAAAACCGCGGCTAGAATTTGTGTTCTTTGCAAAGTTTTTTGTATGACTTTGTAACTTCACGGTGCCCTGTAATTTGGAAGGAGCCATGTCCTTTTTGAACGAGTGGTTCAGCGAAAACATATCTTTCTTCCACAACACTGACATCACCTTTCTTGGGCCAGTTGTAACTGAAGTCAGCATTGCTCACACGTTCCATAAATTTGAACTTCACCATCTCTCATCTGGAAAATTTTCTGTTTGCCCAATGTAGAAATCTTTCTCATAGAGCAAAGCATAGAAGTCAGACAGTTTAATTGCAAGACCTGAGTCCTTCTTACAAGTAGAATTGTCACCACCCTCATTTTCCCTGTTCTAGCCTTCATCCCGGGGGGGGGAGGGTGTCATTCTCAAAGACCTAATTTCCAGAACTTTCTACTACGTTGAACAAAATGGCTATCTGAAAGTTTGGACTGGATGTCTTTGGAGGAATGGTGGGCGTTAAAGGGGGGTTAGTTACCCTTTAATCACTTTCGACTATTACAAAGGGCACTAGCCCTTTCAATTTCGGATTGAATGAGCCCCTTTTCAAGTTTTACGACAACTCTATCTATAAAAACCTTATACGCTCCTAGGGCAGAACTCACAACCCTTGCCCTTGGGTCTCTCGGGGCTTTGTCATCCTTAAATACATAATTTCCCGAAATTTCAACTACGTTGAACAAAATGGCTATCTCTAAACTCTGATTGGATGTTTTTGGGGAAATGGTGGCCGTAAGAGGGGGGTTAATTATCCTACTCACTTTCGACTATTGAAAAGGGTACTAGTTCTTTGAATTTCCAATCAATTGAGCCTGTTTTGAAGTTTCTACAAAAACGCCTTCTATTAAAAACCTTTATGCCCCCAGGGCATAACTTAAAACCCTTGTCCTGAGGGCTGGGGGAGAGTGTCCTCCTAAAAAAAATATTTTCTATGTGGAAATCAACTACGCTGAACAAAATGTCAATCTCAAAATTTTGATTGGATGTTTTTGGGGAAATGATGGGCGTGGGGGGGCCAGTTGCCCTCCAATCATTTTCGACTGTTGAAAAGGGCACTATCCACTCCAATTTCCAATCGAATGAGTCCTTTTCGAAGTTTTTACGACAACTCCTTCGATACGAAGTGCCCGGGTGGAGAAAAAACACATTGTGGCCACATCGTTCTTTACTTAGGCAGCTCTAGCGCGCTGGCTATGATCCTCGCAGGATGGTTAATGTGCCATATTTTCTAAAGAGCTACCAAGATCTAGTAATTAAACATATGTAAGTACCAGTTGATTCATTTTGTAGTATGAACCTTTTAAAGACCTTAGACTAATTATAGGTTTGTGCGCTTTTAGGGGGCTTAGATCCGAATTCCCATACTTCTCTTAGGAAGTTGTTCAGACGAATTAAATAGATTTAGACTGATAAACAAAGCAACACGGGCAACGGAGGAGAGGGCAAATACACATTTTGTGGTAAAGTTTATTTAATGGTTTTTCTTTCTTTTTTAATTCTATTCACATAGAGACTTTCAAATTAAAACACACTGAATGTGCCTTATTAAGAAGCATGTGACTTATGACCCTTCAATTTTCATCGTACTTGGTCCCTAGTATAAAAAATGTTTAGAAATGTAGGATAAATCAAGGAAGTTACAATTTTTTTGTCACATGGAGACGGGCAGGGGATTTTTGGCCCCTCAACAAATAGCGCAGTTTCTAGGTGTACAACTATAACTCATTCTATTCTGTAGCGTGAATCTTAAGAAAACTCGTCTTTGATCTATGACCTTCTACTTAGTCACTGGATGATCCGGGGATGCCTCCCCAAAAAATTATTTCTGGTGCCAATTTGGTCAATATTGGCACCCTTGTTACATCCCCCTCCAATATTTTGCTCTAGATCCGCCCCTGTACTTAGTGATATTTCTGCAAACAGAAACCCCACTATTGTACTGGCAAATGAAATACTTAATCACAATTTATGCAATGTAGTTTTTTTCTTTTGCTTTATATACTTTATTGCATAATTGTACATAACATTTTACCTGGAGATGCATATGTCTCGCTTATGTCTCGTTTTTACGCTAAAGTTTGACTGTGTCTCAAAACTTTATTTTTTTAAACTATAAAAAACTCTAGCGTAAAGAGCGAGGTGTTGATGAGGGGACAGCTCCTTTCATATACGGAATAATTTCTGTTCGTTTTAAGTTTTAATGTCGCTCCATACTTTCAGTTTAAAAACTTGTATTTTTTATATTTAATTACAAAGAGAAGTGACAGAATAGATAGGAAATATATAATTTGAGCTATATGAGTAGTAATCAATGTTATACTTCTGATGCCCCAATAGCAATTCCTATGTTATTTGCATGCCCCAATAGCAATTCCTGTTATTTGAACAGCCATATTGAATTCCGATGCCCCTATAGCAAGAAACAGGTTTCTGGTGGTTCTTCGGTTGTGGTATGTCTATATGCGTGTGTGTGGTGTATAGTCTTGTTTTTGGGTTCGAGTCGGTGGTTTGGATTATTTTCTGGTTTGGTTTTTCAAAGAGAGTGAGATTGACAATTTTGCAAAAAGGTATAAGGAATTCGCAAATTGGACACTATGAACGATATTAATTAATGTTTTGAATAATAGGATTGTGAATGACTCTAATTAGTGATTGGATTGTATGAAGTTGGAGAAAAAAAAGTATTAAGCTGATTAACAGTTAAGGTAACCCCGACGGGGTTTTTAACTCAGGTAATTTGTTATAAATTTGAAACAACATCAATCTATGAAAATGGCTAACGATGATAGAATGACATTGTGAGTTCACCTAGCCTTACCTCTCCGATGTGGTCTGTATAATACACATGTGATGTTTGGACAGTGTTGTCAATTTAAAATAGTTTAACTTTCCCTTCTTCTCCCATTTCTGAGGGCAGGGGAGGGGGGGGGTCAAAATTTGTGTAAAAGACAAAAATACTCACAAACAAAAAAAAATGGGATATGCCTAAAGTGGAAGTCACAGAGGTCCTTCGTTCCCCAATTTCTGAGGGCAGGAGAGGGGGAGGGGTCAATTTGGGGGGTAAATTCAAAAATACTCATAAGCGAAAATAATAGGTTTCGGCCTCAAGGGAAAGGCGCAGTGGCCCCTCCTTCATCCATGTCTGAGGGCAGGGGGGAGGGGAGGGGGTCAATTTTGGAAAGAAAAACAAAAATACTCAGAATCGAAAATAAACGGGATCTACCTCAAGGGGAAGGCTCAGAGGCCCTTCTTTCCCCCATTTCTGAGGGCAAGAGGGGGGGGGGTTCAATTGTGGAGGTAAAAAAAAAAAAACACAGAATCGAAAAAAATTGGAATGTGTCTGAAGGGGACTGCTCAGAGGCACTTCGTTCACCCATTTCTGAGCGCAGGGGAGGGGGGTCAATTTAGGAAGGAAAACCAAAAATACTAAGAATAGAAAATAAAAGTGATCTGCCTCAAGTGCATGGCTCAGAGCCCCTGCGTTCCCCCAAATCTGCGGGCCGGGGAGGGGGGGGTCAATTGGGGAGGGAAAACCAAACATACTCAGAATCGAAAATAAATGGGATCTGCCTCAAGGGCAAGGCTCAGAGGCCCTTCGTTCCCCCACTTCTGAGGGCAGGGGAGGAGGTCAATTTTGGAGGGAAAACCAAAAAGACTCAGAATCGAAAAAAAATGGGATCTACCTCCAGGGGAAGGCTCAGAGGCCCTTCGTGCCCCCATTTCTGAGGGCAGGGGCGGGGGGTCAATTTTGAAGGGAAAATCAAAAATGCTCAGAATCGAAAATAAATGGGATCTGCCTCAGGGGCAAGGCTCAGAGATACAATTCTCTGGTTCAAATGTGAAACTTAAGTCTATTTTGGATCTAAAAATAAAACTATTTCCGTAAAATCTGAGCTAATAAGGGTTTTTGACCGTAAACTCTAGTTTCTTGTATGAAAATTATGGAAAATACAATTCTCTAGTTCAAATGTGAAACTTAAGTCCAGTTTTGAATACTCATAATGATGAGGACTGATGGTTCTAATTCAATATTTTTTTCATAAAAACAAACTATTTTTTCTTTAAACTTCGAAATTATTCAACTTTATTTACTTTTTTATATTCTTTTTTGTACGTATCTTAAAATGACAAAATATGCTTACGGCTCTAATAATTGTGCTCTATGATTAGTCAGAGACATGATGTGGCTTTCCCACTGGTATTCTATGTCCGGTTATCGACACTACCTAGTCCATTGCATGTATTAAATCAGTATTTTTTACGCAGTGGAACGATAAACACATAAGTCATATCTTAAAAAAAGTGAAGATGGAGCATTCTAATAAAGTGTGTTC
Source organism: Artemia sp. Qi Xiang Cuo (assembly GCF_049724085.1). NCBI lineage: Eukaryota > Metazoa > Arthropoda > Branchiopoda > Anostraca > Artemiidae > Artemia > Artemia sp. Qi Xiang Cuo. Next base: position 49,799,531 of record NC_142814.1, read on the forward strand.
ACATAACAAAATTATTGTAGCATTGAATGCCGACAAGGAGAAGTATTTGAACTATCAAACAAGTACAAATGGTAGCACTATTAAAAATGTATGCATGCATTTTTATGACAGTAAGGAATTCAATTTCTTTGGAATACCGAAAACATTCAACTCTTATGATGGTGGCTATGCGAGATTGAGATCTCCAGAGATGATTGTACTCAAACAGAATGCCAACATAAAAATAATCGTTGATGATAGAGGACAACTCCTTTCTACTGTTGCAAGTAACACGTTACCTACTGATATATCCAATCGTCAGGTTTCGGGTATTAGCATTCAACGGAAGGTCAATAAAAGAAAGGCCTACTCTTCTACTAATATCGTAAACCATATCTTGTCTACGTGCCTAAACTGTTACCTGTGTAAAAATAATGTGATAATAGACAGTGAAATTGCCAGAAAAATAAAAAGGGCACTGTCATAAAATTTCTCTATGGAATTTAAACATGAATCGATGAAAAACAAAGCACCATCAAACGTTACTGCCATTGATCAAACAGTCATTGAACCAAATAATATCAAAGACGAAAAGCATATTGAGCTTTTTGATGACACACTAGTAAAATTTGTGTATGACTCAAAATGGAATAATGATTATTCTACTGATTAGTAATTAAGAGAAGACAATAGCTACAATATCAAGAGAGAACATGGTGAAATATTCTATGGAACCGATTCAAAATATCCAAAGTTGATCATTGATATTAATAATGTATCATAACATATTTTTGTATTAATATTCTACATAGTATTATTTCATTAAAAATATTACATTGTTATGTGTTTATTATTTTTAGAGTAAGCTAAGCTAGCATATCAAACGCTTAGAATCTCTATTAAAACATTGGAGATGTAAGAAAAGGAATTTGCATACATCTATTGTCAGACACATGGGATAATATTGACAAAATCTAGGTATCAGAATGAATAAATTCATTATCAACATCCTTTATCGGATATGTTGGATAAAATTGATAAAATATAAATGTCGAAGTGGATAAATTTTTTTTATCAACATCCTTTGTCAGATACATCAAACAAAATTGACAAAATCTAAATTTCAGAATGAATAAATTCTTTAACACCATCCTTTATTGGATATGTCGGATAAAATTGACATAATCTAAGTATCAGAGTGACTAAATTCTATATCAACATCCTTTTCTCGGATACAAGGATAAAATTGATAAATTGTAAATGTTAGAGTGAATAAATTTTTTTATCAACATCCTTTGGCAGATACATCGGATAAAATTGACAAAATCTAAATTTCAGAATGAATAAATTCATTATCAACATCCTTTGTCGGATATGTCGGATAAAATTGACAAAATCTAAGTATCAGAGTGAATATTTTTTTTTAACAACATCCTTTGCCAGATACATCGAATAAAATTGTTAAAATATAAGTGCCAGAGTGATTAATTTTTTTTAATATCAATATCTTTTGTCAGATACATCAAATAAAATTGACAAAATCTAAATTTCAGAATAAATAAATACTTTAACAACATCCTTTATCGGATATGTCGGATAAAATTGACAAAATCTAAGTGTCAGAGTGAATAAATTTTTTTTTATCAACATCCTTTTCTCGGATACATAGGATAAAATTGACAAAATCTGAATTTCAGAATGAATAAATTCATTATCAACATTCTTTGTCGGATATGTCGGATAAAATTGACAAAATCTAAATTTCAGAATGAATAAATGCTATAACCATATCCTTAATTGGATATGTCGGATAAAATTGACAAAATCTAAGTGTCAGAGTGGCTAAATTCTATATCAACATCCTTTTCTCAGACACAGAGGATAAAATTGACAAATTCTAAGTGTCAGTGTGAATACATTTTTTATCAACATCCTTTGTCAGATACATCAAATAAAATTGACAAAATCTAAATTTCAGAATGAATAAATGCTTTAACAACATCCTTTATCGGATATTTTGGATAAAAGTTGACAAAATCTAAGTGTCAGAGTGAATAATTTTTTTTTATCAACATCCTTTGTCAGATACATTAAATAAAATTGACAAAATCTAAATTTCAGAATAAATAAATGCTTTAACAACATCCTTTATAGGATATGACGGATAAAATTGAAATAATCTAAGTATCAGAGTGACTAAATTCTATATCAACATCCTTTTCTCAGATACATAGGATAAAATTGACAAAATCTAAGTGTTAGAGTGAATAAATTTTTTTTATCAACATCCTTTGACAGATACATCGGATAAAATTGACAAAATCTAAATTTCAGAATGAATGAATTCATTATCAACATCCTTTGTCGGATATTTCGGATAAAATTGACAAAATCTAAGTATCAGAGTGAATATTTTTTTTAACAACATCCTTTGTCAGATAAATCAAATAAAATTGACAAATTCTAAGTGTCAGTGTGAATACATTTTTTTATCAACATCCTTTGTCAGATACATCAAATAAAATTGACAAAATCTAAATTTCAGAGTGAATAAATTCATTATCAACATCCTTTATCGGATATGTCGTATAAAATTTACAAAATATAAGTTTCAGATTGAATAATTTTTTTTTTTTAAGCATCATATTTAGGGTACGACATACGAGTTTAACAAAATCGTAATAACAGAACAAATAGATATTTAAGAACCTTTCTTTATCGGATTAGATAGATAAATTGGTAAACTCTAAGCATAAGGCTTATTGAATTATCTATCAACATCCTTTTCTCAGATACATAGGATAAAATTGACAAATTCTAAGTGTTAGAGCGAATAAATTTTCTTATCAACATCCTTTGGCAGATACATTATAGAAAGTTGATAAAATCTTAATTTCGGAATTAATGCATTCTTTATCGACATCCTCTTTTGGATAAGTTGGATAAAGTTGACAAATTCTAAGTATCAGAGTGAATATTTTTTTTTAACAACAGCTTTTGTCATATAAATCAAATAAAATTGGCAAAATGTAAATTTAAGACAGAATAAATGCTTTAATAACATCCTGTATCAGATATGTCGGATAAAATTGACATAATCTAAATTTCAGAATAAATAAATGTTTTAACAACATCTTTTAAATGTGTTCGTAATGAGTTTATGACGCTGAAGATTCTACCGGTATCGGGTCTTTTTAAATTTTATAAAACACAGTTCATGTTTAAGTATCTTTATGGTAGTGTTCCTGTTTGTTTTAAGGGAATGTTTGTGAGTGGGGGTGATATTCATGAGCATGGAACTAGAAATTTGGATGAATTTCGAAGACCGATTCCGCAAGCGACAAGATCATTTTTTTCTATCCGTCATGCCGGTCCGAGTGCTTGGAATAGTTTACCAGTGGAACTTAAATGTGTGGATGACCTGCTGCTGTTCCGTAGTTTATTGAGATTGTATTGTTTAGTAATTTATTATTTATAATGAATTGGCTAAAAAGGGGGGGGGGGTACGGGAGTCTGTGAGATGGGCACTGTAAAGTAGTGTTTATTTTTTGTTTTTTTTTTAGTGACGAAAGGTGATATTTTTTAAAAAAAACTTAAAATAGGTATTATTTTTTATATTATTTTTTTATTATTATTTTTTATGAGTCTAGAAGGGATTACCCCCGCACAAGCTTGCTTCTGGGGGTATTTTGTTTGTTTGTTTTTATGTATATAGTAAAATAAATCCCAGTTATAAATTGAAAAATTGAATTGAATTTTATCGGATACGTCGGATAAAATTGACAAAATCTAAGTGTCAGAGTGAATAAATTTTTTTTTATCAACATCCTTTGGCAGATACATCGGAAAAAATTGACAAAATCTAAATTTCAGAATGAATAAATTCATTATCAACATCCTTTGTCGGATGTGTCAAAATCCTTTGTCGGAGAGTGGCGCGCCACTCTAAGTGAACATAGATCAACCCAACTTTTTGGATATCTCTCTCACTATGACTCTGTTTGTGTGTCGTGTCTGTGCGTGTGTCGTCTCAATGTGTGTGTCATCTCTGTGGATGTGTCGTCTCTGTTTTTGTGTCTTCTCTGTATGTTTATCGTCTCTCTGTGTGTGTCGTCTTCTCTGTGTTTGTTGTCTTTGTGTGTGTGTGTGTGGGTGTGTGTGTGTGTGTGTCGTCTCTATGTGAGTGTGTCGTCTCTATTTTTGTGTCTTCTCTGTATGTTTGTCGTCTCTATGTGTGTGTCGTCTCTGTGTATGTGTGGTGTCTGTGTGTGTTTCGTCTCTGTGTGTATCGTCTCTGTGTCTGTGTTATCTCTATGTGTGTGTGTCGTCTCTCTGTGTTTGTCGTCTCTTTGTGCTTGTCCTCTCTGTGTGTGAGTCGTCTCTTTGTGTCTGTCGTCTCTGTGTGTTTGTCCTCTCTGTGCGTGAGTTGGCTCTGTGTGTGCGGGTCGTCTCTGTGCGTATCTCGTCTCTTTGTGTGTTTCGTATCTATTTGTGTGTGGGTGTGTGTGTGTGTGTGTGTCGTCTCTTTGTGTGTGTGTTGTCTCTGTGTGTTTTTCGTCTCTCTGTGTGTGCGTGTGTGTGTGTCGTCTCTCTATGTGTCTCGTCTCTGTGTGTCGAGCTCATAGCTTTTGACTGACAACTTCTCTGTGTTTGTTGTGTTTGTTTGTGTGTGTGTGTGTGTGTGTGTGTGTGTGTGTGTGTGTGTGTGTGTGTGTGTGTGTCGTCTCTATGTGAGTGTGTCGTCTCTGTTTTTGTATCTTCTCTGTATGTTTGTCGTCTCTATGTGTGTGCCGTCTCTGTGTATGTGTCGTCTCTGTGTGTGTTTCGTCTCTGTGTGTGTCGTCTCTGTGTCCGTGTTGTCTCTATGTGTGTTAGTCGTCTCTTTGTGTCTATCGTCTCTGTGTGTTTGTCCTCTCTGTGCGTGAGTTGGCTCTATTCATTCTAACTCTTAGAATTTGTCAATTTTATCCTATGTATCCGAGAAAAGGATGTTGATATAGAATTTAGTCACTCTGATACTTAGATTTTGTCAATTTTTTCTGACATATCCGATAAAAGATGTTGCTATAGCATTTATTTATTCTGAAAATTAGATTTTGTCAATTTTATACGACATATCCGACAAAGGATGTTGATAATGAATTTATTCACTCTGATAGTTATATTTTGTCAGTTTTATCCGATGTATCTGGCAAAGGATGTTGAAAAAAAAAATTTATTCACTCTAACACTTAGAATTTGTCAATTTTATCCTATGTATCTGAGAAAAGGATGTTGATATAAAATTTAGTCACTCTGATACTTAGATTTTTTCAATTTTATCCGAAATACCCGATAATGGATATTGTTATAACATTTATTCATTCTGAAAATTAGATTTTGCCAATTTTATCCGACATATCCGACAAACGATGTTGATAATGAATTTATTCATTCTGAAATTCAGATTTCGTCAATTTTTTCCTATGTATCCGAGAAAAGGATGTTGATAAAAAAACTTTATTCCCTCTAATACTTAGATTCTGTCAATTTTATCCTATGTATCCGAGAAAAGGTTGTTGATATAGAATTTAGTCACTCTGATACTTAGATTTTGTCAATTTTATCTGACATATCCGATAAAGGATGTTGTTAAAGCATTTATTTATTCTGAAATTTAGATTTTTTCAATATTATTTGATGTATCTGACAAAGTACGTTGATAAAAAAAAAATATTCAATCTTGCACTTATATTTTATCAATTTTGTTAGATTTATCTGGCGAAGGATGTTGTCAAAAAAAATGTTCACTCTGGTACTTAGATTTTGTCAATTTTATCTGACATATCCGACAAAGGATATTGATAATGAATTTATTCATTCTGAAAATTAGATTTTGTCAATTTTATCCGATGTATCTGCCAAAGGATGTTGATAAAAAAAAATTATTCACTCTAAGACATAGAATTTGACAATTTTATCCTATGTATCTGAGAAAAGGATGTTGATATAGAATTTAGTCACTTTGATACTTAGATTTTGTCAATTTTATCTGACATATCCGATAAGTATCCAAGAAAAGGATGTTGATGAAAAAAATTTATTCACTCTGTCACTTAGATTTTGTCAATTTTATCCGACATATCCGATAAATGATTTTGTTAAAGTATTTATTTACAGTTAAGTTTAGATTTCTTCGATTTTATTTGAGAAATACGAGAAAGGATATCGATAATAAAAAAAAATTATTCACTCTAGTCCTTATATTTTATCCATTTCATTCGATTCATCTGTCAAAGGATCTTGTTATAGCATATGTTAATTACGAAATTAAGACTTCGTCAATTGTATTCGTTATATCCGACAAAAGATGTTGATAATGAATTTATTCATTCTGAAATTTAGATTTTGTCAATTTTATTCGATGTATCTGACAAAGGATGTTGATAAAAAAAATTATTCACTCAGACACTTAGATTTTGTCAGTTTTATGCGAAATATCCGATAAAGGATGTTGTTAAAGCATTTATTCATTCTGAAATTTAGATTTTGTCAATTTTATTTGATTTATCTGACAAAGGATGTTGTTAAAAAAAAATATTCACTCTGATACTTAGATTTTGTCAATTTTATCCAACATATCCGACAAAGGATGTTGATAATGAATTTATTCATTCTGAAATTTAGATTTTGTCAATTTTATCCGATGTATATGCCAAAGGATGTTGATAAAAAAATTTATTCACTCTAACACTTAGAATTTGTCAATTTTGTCCTATATATCTTAGAAAAGGATGTTGATATAGAATTTAGTCACTCTGATACTTATATTATGTCAATTTTATCCGACATATCCGATAAAGGATGTTGTTAAAGCATTTATTCATTCTGAAATTTAGATTTTGTCAATTTTATTTGATGTATCTGACAAAGGATGTTTATAAAAAAAAATTATTCACTCTGACACTTATATTTTTGTCAATTTTATCCGACATATCCGATAAAGGATGTTGATAATGAATTTATTGACTCTGAAATTTAGATTTTGTCAATTTTATTTGATGTATCTGACAAAGGATGTTGATAAAAAAATGTATTCACACTTACACTTAGAAT
>NC_142814.1:49807104-49843247 GCF_049724085.1 Artemia sp. Qi Xiang Cuo
GATTGGAATTAATATACCTCATAAGAAGGTGCTAGGCTTTCTTCTCTAATGTATATTCTATATACACATAACAGTTATGCACTAATTAATTCTACTCTCACACTTACACTCATACTCTTCTTAACAAAATTCAAGAAGACACTAGGCTCACTTCCCTGGTTTATTACTCTGGGTATACACAGTGCCTACTTCCACTACACATAATGTGTGTCAATTTCTTTGGTGGGATGATCACTCTTCCATACTGTGTTCTGGCACCAGCTTGGGAACCAGGTACTGCTTCACATGGTTGAACTGGGGATTCTGATGGGGTGATCTCTGTCCTCAACCGTTCTAGTGGCAAACAGCAGAGCGGTAATCTGTAGAGCTGATTTACCAGCAGTGGAGGTGATTTCTGAAGCAGAACAGCCTTGTTTGGGGTAGCAAATGGGGCCAAAACCCTCCCAATTTGATCAGCCATGTCTTTGTCTCAGTTGTTTCCAAGGTGGTTTGAGAGATGTATTCTGTTCTGTCTGATGACAGATCCATCCTCTGTCTCAACTATGTAAGATTGCAGAGACTCAGATATGGCAATTACTCTTGCTCTGCTCCATTTCCTGTCTAGAGCCTTCTGCACATAAACTGATTTCTCCACCTTGACTGATGGCAACAGCCTAGACACTGTGTTGTAAGGATGCTTCTGTTGTCTCTGAAGAACTGTACATTTCTTAATGAACTTACAACTGCTGACCACTTTCTTTTTTAAGTGGCCAGTGGTAACACGGGAGAAGAGGTCTCAGTTGACAACTCAATAGAAGTTGGGATAGCAAGGCTAGTCCATCAACAGGTGTGTTCCTGTATTTGAGCAGTCCTAAGTATGGGTCTTCATTATTTTCTGAGGCTTTATTTCATTATTTTCTGAGGCATTATTTTTCAGGAGATTCTTTGCTGTCTGTACAGTTTTTTTTTACAAGCCCATTAGACTGGGGGTATGTTGGACTTGATGTTCTGTGAGTGAATCCCCAGGTTTTGACAAACTCTTGAAATTCAGTAGAGGGGTACTGAGGGGCATTGTCAAACATTAGTATGGATGGAATGCCATATCTGGCAAAGTGGGATTTGAGTTTAGAGATGATGGCCTTTGATGTAGTGGAGCTGAGTTTGTCCACTTAAAAAAACAGCTATGATGGTCCACTGTCAAGAGTTTTGCCTTTGCCATGGCAAAATTGGTATCTCATGATTGATCATAGGCTCTTTCTGGTTTGATGACATGTTTCTGGCATTTTCTGGGCTCCAAGAAAACAGCTCCAATTTGATTGTGTCTGCAGGCTTTTGTTTCTAGTAGATAGATCTGGAATGTATTTTGAAAGATAGTTCAAAATTCCAAGGAGAGTAAGCAACTCTTCACAGCATTAAGGTCTGGACATCTCTTTGATGGCTCTCAGTTTTTCTGGGTCTGGTTTCATTCCATCTGCTCCATTTATGTGCCCGAAATAGCACACACTGCTTGCACTAAAACAGCATTTGGTATGGGGTAGCAAGGGTGCTTTATGCATTTGTTGAGATCTTCTGGATCTGTGCACAGTTCCATTCTTCTTTTTGATCATAACCATCGAGTTGACCCACTCTGTGGGCTCAGTGACTTTTTCAAAAACTCCATCTCTTTCCATTCTGATAAGTTCTTTCTGGAGTTTGTCTTTTAATGCCTCTGGTACCCTTCTAGCTGGGTAAACGGTAGACATGGGCCCTCTTTTGGATTGATGTAGCATTTGCCCTCCAGTTAGCCAATACTTTCAAAGATGCTTTTGTACTCATCAACTACACTTGTTTCTTCAGAGTTGACATTTAGTACCAATTTGATGAGGTTCAAATCTATACTTGATCAATACCCCATGATCAGAGTTGAATCTGAATCCACCACATAGAATTTGTGAGCTGCCCTAAGATACTGTTTGTGGCTGCAGGTAAGATCACAAGTGCCAATGACAGGGATCCTAGCTCCACAGTAGCTGGTTAGCTGTTGGTTTCTTAGTTGTAGATTTGGTCTTAGGTCCAGCTTGTCAAAAATTTTCTTGGGAGTAACCTGAACCCAGCTGCAATGGGGATATAACAGTTTGTCCCTCACCTTCTGTAAATAGCCCTGATTTCTTGCAGTTATCCTCTTTGCTTTGTAGAACTTCAAGTGTTAATACTAGTGCATCAACTGAAAATGGACTTAGTGAAATTTTCTTTTCATGCGATAGTTGGATTATTTTGAGCTTCCTCAGTGCCATCTCTGAATTAGCATGTTGAAAGCCTCAAAATAATAATACCCTGCATGTCATCTCTAGCAATGCTGATTCTCTCAAAAACAAGCTTCTAAATATCCAAGTGCTCCTAAAAGATGAAGAAGCAGATATGGCTGCCAAAATTTACTACAAGTTACAGCAACAGCAACCTTATAAGAAAATCGAAATATATTTTCTTGTGATTATTATCTCTTCTAATCAGCAGTTGTACCAAACCAATTCTGCTCAAGTCATCCTCAGGGCTATACTGTGGTGTTTATCCTCCCCATAGTATAGTGAAGACGGTTTGATATCATCTATTTTTCCTTCTTGTTTTTAGTTTTATTTTTGTGTTTTATAGCTTTTTCCAATAGGCAATGATTAGAAGTCCTCCAAAAAAAAGTCCCGCCAGATCCCAAATCAAATTCGAGTGAAAGTGTCATAGTGAAAGATACCCATCCTGGCTAGTCAAGCACCCTATCTCAAAGTTCTAATGATAGCTCCAATTCGGAGAATAGGACAATGATAAGTGTAGGGGCTAATGTAACCATAAACGATGATAATGGGTTTCAAGAGGTCCTCTCTAGAAGTTCTAAAAAAAATAAAAAAACCTCCACAATTACAAGCATTTCCCCTCTCCCTGCCCAAGAGTCTCCCTCCAAAAACTTAGGAAATTACCCTAAAATTACTCCCCCTACCCCCTTTAAAATAAAACTGATCACTGCAATAAGAGTTGGAATTTTTAAATAGTTGAAATCAATGTTTTCTCTTAACATTAACCGTGATGGATCTCTGCTAATAGCTGTAGAAGATCAGAAATCAGTAGATACAATAATTAACATTAAATCCCTTCTGAATACCCCAATTATTGCATCTAATTGGATCCCAAAACAATCACCAACAAAAATAGTAGTTTATAATGTTCTCCCAGAGATATCTACTCAGGAGTTAAAAGAAGCGCTCTCAGATAGGGCTGGAAACATAATCCCAGTTGAGGATGTTACCCAACTTGGAAAAACTAACTCTAATGGCCAAAAAACTAGTAAATCTTTCTTATTCACACTAAAAGATAAAATTGATATCCCAGAAAAATTATTCCTATTTGGGTAAATCAAACCACACAAGGAATACAAACCTAAGCCTATTCAGTGTCAGAAGTGTTTCAAACTGGGACACACGACAAACAAATGCAATGAAATTCTCCAAGAGTGTAGTAATTCTAAATCTTTCCATCCTAAAGAGCTGACAACTTGCAACAACACTCAGCCTACATGCATCAATTGCAAAGGCCCACATGAATCTACAAATAAATCATTATGCCCTACATACAAGAAAAGAGCTCTAACACTCCAAATATCAACAGAGAAAGCCACCCCATACCCCTTTGCAGCAATGGAAGCAAATGCTGCCCAACAATACCAAATAAAGCCTGTAATGAAACCAACCAAAACCCCCAAGTCAAATTCCCCCAATGCATCAAGCACCCCATATAAAACACCATCTTCTAAGCCCCCTAGCTCAAATCCCTATCAGAAGAGTCACCAAGCCAACAAGCCTCGTTTTCTGGTGAGATGAGGCCAGCCTGGCCCTCCCTCCCAAGAAGAAACAAACCAGAAACACTACCAGGAATCAATCCCTTAACCAACAAACAGGATGCACTACCAAAAATGCAATCCCCAAATATATGCTTATTCATTCTAAACTGTAATGCAGTTCAGGCCATGAACATACATCAACTACAGAAAACAAAAATTATTGCAGAATTGGCAAAAATGTACATCCCAGATGATATGCTCATTCAAGCAAAAAAAGATCTTGCTTTACTTTTAACAAAGCTGAACATTGATACACAGTCATATAAAGAATAAATCAACAACACAACATTTATCAATACTCCAATGGAATGTAAGATCACTCACAGAAAATAATCTAAATGAAATAATATCATTTATGAATAATAACTCCATTAATATTGCTTGCCTCCAGGAAACTCATTTAACCCAAAAACAACAAATTAAGTCTATGGGATATACTATCCTGAGAAAGGATAGATCTTCAGAGAGAAAAGGAGGTGGCGTAGCTTTATTAGTTAATAATAATATAAAATTTTGTGGCATCAATTTTCCAGATTTTGAAAATGATGTTCATGTAATTGGTATAAGTGTTTGGCTGAATAATTTAAAAACCTACATAATAAGCTTCTATAACCCTAATGGCCAAACTACAGATGCCAAGGATTTCTTTAATTATATAAATAATTCTAATATGTTAAAAAATATCAGTATTTGTGGTGATTTCAATGCCCACAGCCTTTTGTGGGAGAATAAACCAGCAAATAAAGCTGGTAAATTTATTCAGTATATGACCTCAAATAATAATGAATTAGCTGTTGCTACCCCTCCAAACCTGAATACATATTTCAACCCCAAAAGTGGCAAATTCTCCCAAATTGACCTACAAATTGTGTCTTTAAATTTTTTGAACAAAATTTACATAAATAAAATTGATAGTCTATGTACAGACCACTTTGCTATAGTTTGCTCCCTAACTGAACCTGCTGAAACTTCATTTCATACCTCCAAATATATCAACACTAAAGCAAATTGGTCTATTTTCCAAAATAAGCTAAATGATGAAATTACAAGGTAAGCCGTATTCGTTAGCTAGGCTCGAGGACAAACTGGGCATCATCGGTTTGAGTAGCAACTCCAAAGGCCACTATATTCAATCTTCTCTTCTGTCTGTCATGGTCTTCAAAGATTAGCACCTTCACCCTGCTTTCAAATTGTTCGTTTAGGGCTTCCTTTAGAGCAGTTGTTTCAGCAGTCACAAGGTCTTTCAACACTTTTTGGTCTGTGGCAGCTCCCGAGTGCTGCTCCAGGGAGCGTACTCTATCTTCGAGGCTTGTGAAATTTGTGTCTATTTCAGCTTTCAGTTCATCTTTCAAGCTCGAACATGAGTCTTTAACCGTTTCTTTGATTTTCACATCCAGGTTCTTTATTGTGTCATCAAGACCACCTAGTGACCTTTTTATGCTCTGTCCACAATTTTTGCTATTTCTGAGGCATTAACACTGCCTTTTGGGTTGCCTTTGCACATGGGACATTTCCACTCACAGCCCATTGAGCAAGTCATCTTTGTTAATAAAATATATTCTGGTTCTGAAAGAGCAAGGCATTCTGCACACAGCCATCGCTCACAATCATCACAGTTCATAGCATTAGAACCTTTGTTCAAATTATCTTCACAGGCTGCACACTTGTCAGTACCCTTCACCAGGCTAACACGCATCCGTTTGCTCACCATTTCTGGTTTGGTATAAATAGCAAAAATTTATCAATTCTCTTGGACAAATAACTCTCAGCAGATACCACTAGAGCACTTGCCACAGGTACTTTCCCCTCTTCTGCTAGCTTTTCCTCTCCTGGCGCTCAAATGAAAGTATTGTATCTCATCAATGCTCAGAATGCTAAATTTATTACCTTGACAATTCAAGGTAGACAGAATGTGGGAAGTGCAATACTCAAATCATACTCTTAAAAATCTACCTAAAAACTAGTAGATCTTTCTTATTCACACTAAAAGATAAAATTGATATCCCAGAAAAATTATTCCTATTTGGGCAGATCAAACCACACAAGAAATACAAGCCTAAGCCTATTCAGTGTCAGAAGTGTTTCAAACTGGGACACACGACAAACAAATGTAATGAAATTCTCCAAGACTGTAGTAATTGTAAATCTTTCCATCCTAAAGAGCTGACAACTTGCAACAACACTCAGCTTACATGCATCAATTGCAAAGGCCCACATGAATCTACAAATAAATCATTATGCCCTGCATACAAGAAAAGAGCTCTAACACTCCAAATATCAACAGAGAAGGCCATCCCATACCCCTTTGCAGCAATGGAAGCAAATGCTGCCCAACAATACCAAATAAAGCCGGTAATGAAACCAACCAAAACCCCCAAGTCAAATGCCCCCAATGCATCAAGCACCCCATATAAAACACCATCTTCTAAGCCCCCTAGCTCAAATCCCTATCAGAAGGAATCACCATGCCAACAAGCCTCCTTTTCCGGTGAGATGAGGCCAGCCTGGCCCTCCCTCCCAAGAAGAAACAAACCAGAAACACTACCATGAATCAATCCCTTAACCAACAAACAGGATGCACTACCTAAAATGAAATCCCCAAATATATGCTTATTCATTCTAAACTCTAATGCAGTTCAGGCCATGAACTTACATCAACTACAGAAAATAAAAATTATTGCAGAATTGGCAAAAATCTACATCCCAGATGATATGCTCATTCAAGCAAAAAAAGATCTTGCTTTACTTTTAACAAAGCTGAACATTGATACACAGTCATATGAAAAATAAATCAACAACACAACATTTATCAATACTCCACTTGGAGTACAATCAATACTCCTCTGGGATATACTATCCTGAGAAAGGATAGATCTTCAGAGAGAAAAGGAGGTGGTGTAGCTTTATTAGTTAATAATAATATAAAATTTTGTGGCATCAATTTTCCAGATTTGAAAATGATGTTGATGTAATTAGTATAAGTGTTTGGCTGAATAATTTAAAAACCTACATAATAAGCTTTTATAACCCTAATGGCCAAACTACAGATGCCAAGGATTTTTTTAATTATATAAATAATTCTAATATGTTAAAAAATATCATTATTTGTGATGATTTCAATGCCCACAGCCTTTTGTGGGGGAATAAACCAGCAAATAAAGCTGGTAAATTTATTGAGCATATGACTTCAAATAAAAATGAATTAGCTGTTGCTGCCCCTCCAAACCTGAATACATATTTCAACCCCAAAAGTGGCAAATTCTCCACAATTGACCTACAAATTGTGTCTTTAAATTTTTTGAACAAAATTTACATAAATAAAATTGATAGTCTATGTACAGACCACTTTGCTATAGTTTGCTCCCTAAATGAACCTGCTGAAACTTCATATCATACCTCCAAATATATCAACACTAAAGCAAATTGGTCTATTTTCCAAAATAAGCTAAATGATGAAATTACAAGTTTCCCCCAAAGTTCATGCATTTCTAACACAACAGTTGACACACATGCTGAAGCGTTGACATCTTTACTAATAAATACAGCTAATCATGCTATCCCCAGGACAACACCTAAGAAAACATTCCCTGAACAAATTCCTAAAGCATGGTGGACAAATGAGAGCCTAAATAGATGGAGGATAAAAAAGGCAGCTAGGACAGAATTCATAAAAAAAACCAACACCTACTACATATTTAAAAAAATTACAAGCAGAATCTAATCTAAAAAGGACTATAATAGATGCCAAATATAAATACTGGAACAATTTTGCAAATAATCGCTCCAGAGAAACGCATCAGCCAATTATACATAAAGTCATAAGCCACATATGTGGGAAAAAGACTTCTCCCAACCCACTCCTGTATGAGCTTATACATAATAATACCCATTATGGAAATGATAATGAAAAGGCTAACCTATTTGCAACTCTTTTTGTTAATAAGCCAACATCAAATAATCAAAGCAAACTGTCCACAATTCCTATGAATCCTAGTTACCAACCACGCCCAGGATCCGAGTACATAACTAATCCATTTTCAATCCAGGAATTGAATAATGCAATACATCATATTAGGTCCAAAACTAGCAGCAGCTATGACAATATACACCCTACATGGATAAAATCTCACACCTTCATACAAACAAGAACTGCTAAATTGTTATAATCACGCTTGGGCATCTTCTAGGTTCCCCAATATATGGAAATGTTCGTCCCTCCTACCAATCCTAAAGAAAAATAAACCAAAAGATAACCCTGAGTCTTATAGGCCCACAATGATTACACCTGTGATGGGGAAAATAATGGAGAAAATGATTTATCACAGACTCCTCTGGTTTGTTGAGAAAAATAACATGATCCCACACACTCAAACTGGATTCAGGAAATACCATTCCTCAACAGATGCTTTCATTTTGCTAACAAATGCAATAAATGAATCTATGTAAAAAAATAATATCTTAGTGGCAGCTTTCCTTGATTTTGAAGGAGCATATGACAATGCGACCCACCAAATCCTTTTAAATAAACTCGCAAACATTGGAGTACATCTTAAGCTATTATCCTTTATGAAATCCTTCATATAAGTGCAAAGTTTCATTGTTTGTGTTGGTTAAGCCTCTTCACCCCAAAAGACAATATCCAAAGGCCTACCTCAGGGAGCAGTCCTCAGTTGCCTCCTATTTGCCCTATATCTCTGGGACATGAACCAACCCCACACGAATCTACAATATGCTGATGATCTGGTGCTATGGTCATCTGGCAACACCTTTCAGATAGCACAGTCAAATCTGCAAAAGTCACTTTCCCAGTTATAAAAATTTTCTCAAAATTCAGTTTTACCTATTTGCACCCACTAAGTCAAAAATAATCCAATTTCACCGGAAGCAAAACCATAGTAATGCAAAACTAACTCTAAATAAATTAACTATTCCAGAAGATAATAATATTAATTACCTAGGTCTCATGCTTGACCAAAAACTTAATTTCCACCTCCACATTTCAAACACAATAAAAAAATGTTATAGAAAAGCAAATATACTAAAAAGACTTCTTTCCAAACCCTGGGGTTGTAAGGAGAAAACCTTACTCCAGTTTTATAAATCACATATAAGACCCCATATTGACTATGGGCTCATTGTCTATGGTGCATGTGCAAAGACCCAAATGCAAAAAATTGAAACAACACAAAATGATATAATACGTCTCATATTTGGTCTTAGGAAACTCACAAACACCAAGTTTCTGCTTATGGAGAGTGGATTAACAACAATAAGGGAGAGACGTAGCTTTCTCTTGATAAAACATCTTACAAAAATTGAATCAAATAGCTCACACACATTACATAATTGGTTAAGAAATCCAGCCATGTATAGAGGTATTGCAGATGAGTATGCCAATATTCAAAAGAAGTTCCCTGTACCAGCAAAGTCTATTGCACCTACTTTTCCCCAATCCCCCCCATGGAATTGGTCATTTCCCATAATAAATACTGAATTTTCAAAATGGAATAAAGATTGAACCCCCATTGCTTTTGTTGAGAAAAAATTTGCAGAAGTTAATACAATTACCTATAAAAATCACCTCCAAATATTCGTTGATGGGTCAAAAATAAATGAGAAATTTGCAAGTGGTGTTTTCCTTCCTCACCTGAAAATTGCAATGGGCAAGAGATTATTTAATAATTTATCTATAATGTCAGCTGAGTTAAATGCCATAATCATGGCATTAGAACACCTTAAGCAAAACCAATCTTTGATTGAGAATTCGAATAATATTATCATCTATTCCGACTCTTTATCAAGCCTTGAGTTGCTGGCCTCAGCTCCTCAATATAAGTTGGACATTGACACTTATCATTGTCACAGTATTATTGATAATCTTGCTTCAAGTGGCATAAAAACTTACTTTCAGTACATTCCAAGCCACTCTGGCATAAGTGGTAATCATCAGGTTGATGGAATAGCAAAAAATGCTATAAATATTGACCAGCCAAGTGGGAGACCAATCCCGATTAGAGACATTTACCGATGAAGGCTATCAGATATTGATTTTAATAAGATTGATCCTTTCCTTTCCCCTTTTCCCAATAAGTTTCTTTCTAAAATTTATCATAGAATTCGTTCTGGAACAAATGGACTAAATTTCCTTGCATTCTCATATAAGATTTCTAATTCAAGTGGTTCAATTCCCCTGTCCCCTCTTTGCAGGCATTGTAATATGAATAATGAAACAATTGACCATTGCCTATTTGAATGTAATATGCTGACGTCTGCACAACATACCTTGCTTTGTAAACTGTAAAAATACTTTAAACACCACAAAATCTCACTATCAGCCAAGAGCCTAGCCAACTATACCTGCACACAGAGCATAGAAATCGACATCTATCATCTTATATTTGAACTTCTTGAGTTGAAAGATCTGCTGAATGATATCTGAATATATATAATAAATATGAGTCAATCAAGCCAGTAGCTCTGTAGCCCACAGAGTGAAGCAAAAGGAAAAGGGCTAAATAGTTTTACTGAAAAGCCCGCTTGTGCTTTAGGAATTTGTTTAGGGAATGTTTTCTTAGGTGTTGTCCTGGGGATAGCATGATTAGCTGTATTTATTAGTAAAGATGTCAAGGCTTCAGCATGTGTGTCAACTGTTCAATTTCTGATGTGTGTGCTGAAATCAAAACCCTTGTGCAACAAGAGACTGCCTTGCCAAATACTGATTTTGCCTAACATCTCAATTGTGAGGTTCAGCACCTTTTTGCTGGAGAGCAGAGGATAGACAATGTAGAGCTCTAAACATAGTTGCATATGGTATCCTGTCACAATTGGACAAACAACTCTACATCCAGTCATACCTCAGCCAAAATTACAAACTCCAAGGCATTCAAATTACAAATGTGAAAAGACTCCTCATCCCTGCAAACCCACAGTCCATAAATGCATGCCCACCACCTATCCTTTTCTCTATTCCCAGTGTAGACATCAAAAGGAAAATCATTGACCATTCTTGTGAACTCTGTGCAGATATTCAGTTTTGTGGTGACACATCAAAGGCTGAGCGTGATAAACATAAGACTCTCATAGATATGCTGAAAACGCGAATAAACTCTGGTGAAAAAGGTCTCATCATTTTCAAAGGCCAAATTGTGACAAAAACGTTGCAGATCATCACAGTTGGAAAGTTCCAAAGCCAGCCCTGAACCCGGCCACAATGGAGATATAACAGTTTGTCCCTCACCTCCTGTAAATAGCCCGGATTTCTTGCAGTTATCCTCTTCACTTTGTAGAACTTCAAGTGCTAATACTAGTGTATCAACTGAAAATGAACTTAGTGAATTTTTCTTTTCATGTGATAGTTTGAGTAAATCAAGCTTCATCAGTGCCATCTCTGAATTAACATCTACCCTGCCTTTGTCAAACACAGTCACAGCTACAGGGCCTCTTCCTCTGGACAACTGGTCACATAAGCCTCAAAATAATAATACCCTGCATGTCATCTCTAGCAATGTTGATTCTCTTACAAATAAACTTCTAAATATCCAATTGCTCTTAAAAGATGAAGAAGCAGATATTGCTGGGTTAGTGGAGATTCTGCCAAAATTTACTACAATAGGCTACCTGTTACCAAAAGTATGTTGCAGATATCTGGTTTTCAGTGCTTCACTAACCTGGGGCAACCAAACTGCAGAAGAGGAGTTGGTATTTATGTCAGGGAAGGTTTCCAGGTTAGTCTTATTAACTGTCAAATTTTTTATGTACCCTGGGTGGAAAGTTTATGGCTTGATATTACTCTCCAAGAAAATAAAAAAATCTGTATTGGGTGTGTATATAGAAGCCCTAGTGCACCCAGTCTTAATGATTGTGAAATACATCTTAAAACTATCATTGATAAAATGGCATCTACAGTATCATCTGATTTAACAATTATTGGTGATTTCAACTTCCCATTAATTAAGTGGGTTGATGGTCTTGGTCATGTAGTATCTAATAATGGAGATTCACCATTTGTGTCTTGCTTATCTGATAACTTTCTTCACCAAACAGTTGACAAGGCATCAAGGCAATGAGAATCCTTCCTTGTTGGATCTCATAATTTTGAGCAATCCAGATCCCCTTATCAGAAATGAATTTCTTCCTCCAGTCGGCATCAGCGACCACTCAGTTATCCTCTCTGTGCTATCCTTGAACATACATCTGCAACCTAATCTTCGTCCTCAAACTTTAAGTGACTACCAAGCAATAGAGAAGGAACTAGCCACAATAAATTGGAACTATTTCTGAATAGATGAAAATAAAACTATTTCTGATATTAATATATCATGGACAAATTTTAAAGAAGCCCTCCTATCAATTGAAAAAAAGCACTCCCATATCATCTACCGAAAACAGCCAAAAACACTTCCATTCCTCACAAAGGATGCAAAAAGAACAATCAACAGGAAAGCCAGAGCCTAGAAAAGGTACAACAAGGAGAAATCTCAGGAAAATTGGATAAGGTATTCAAAGGCTCGAAATCTTGCCTCTACTGTAGTTAAGGAATTGAAGTCTCAGCATGAGGAAAAGCTTGCCACAGATATCAAGACAAACCCCAAATCTTTCTGGAGACATGTTTCTGCCAAAAATCCAAACCATCACATCATTCCTGACCTCAGACATAATGGCATAACCCACTCATCGCCAATAGATAAGGCCAATGTATTAAATACCCAGTTTGCCTCTGTCTTCACCATCCAACTTTGGTCAACTATTCCTGCAGCACCATCAAATTTAATATGTCACTCAAAGCCAGAACTATCAATTACCAAAGATATGGTCTTAAATAGCCTGGAAAAACTTGATGTAAATAAATCCAAAGGATCAGATGGAATACACCCAAGGCTTCTTAAGGAATGCCAAATTGTTCTCAGTTCTCCCTTGTGTGAACTCTTCCAGCTGTCTCAACGAAATGGAGAACTACTGTCAGATTGGAAAAAATCCTATATAACACCAACCCACAAAAAAGGCCCCAAAGATAATGCAGAAAATTATTGTCCTATTAGCATCACTTCTGCAGTTGTAAAGATGCTTGAGAGATGTGTTAATAGAGCTCTAATTCAGCAATTGGAAACTAATAACATCCTCACTTCCAATCAACATGGCTTCAGATCTTCAAGATCTGTTGACACTAATCTTATACACACATATGAGTATGTTACAGCATTATTAGATAATGATGTACCTGTTGATATGGTGCTCCTGGAGCTCTCACAAAAGCATTTGACAGGGTTTGCCATGAATTCCTCATTACCAAACTAAAAGCAGCAGCTGTTGATGACGTTATTTTCCTGTGGATACAGAGTTTCCTTTCAGAACAAACACAAGTTGTAAAAGTTCACAACTCTCAAGGTGTCCCTCATTGCTCCTTGTCTACAACTGTTTTAAGCAGCATTCCCCAGGGGACCATTCTTGGGCCAAGTCTCTTCAACTTATATATAAATGATGAACCCAATCTCCTCTCAAACCTCCTCACTCTTTATGCTGATGATTCAAAACTTGTTGGTAAAGCAGCCACAACTTCTGACTGGCAATCTATTCAAAATGACCTTAATATGCTAGGGACTTGGGCTGATACATGACTCCTCTCATTCAATATTGAAAAATGCCATGTAATCCACTTTGGTAATCATAACACACATCAGCAATACCATCTCCAAGGTGACCCCCTTTCTGCAGTCTCTGAAGAAAGAGATCTTGGAGTCATTGTTGATCATCAACTACAGTTCAGCACCAATGCAAAATCTGTATCATCATCTGCCCTCCAATCTCTCGGAATGATTAAAAGATCTATCTCTAGCAGACATCCAAGCATGTTTATGAAGCTCTACAAGGCACTAGTTTGCCCACGCCTAGAGGTTATCCCTGGCATCACCCTATTTCAAGAAGGACAAAGAAATTCTAGAAAGAGTTCAACAAAGAGCAACCAAAATGGTCAAAGGACTCAAACAAATGCCATACAAAGAGTGTTTACATCACTTGAAACTTCCCACTCTTGCATACTGGAGGAAACATGGTGACATGATAATGACCCACAAAATTATTTCCAAAAATCTTCTCCTTTGTCTCCTTACCCCTCCTCCAGAACATTCTGTCACTAAAGATCATTCCAAAAAGATCTTCAAGCAATGCTCCTTAGTCCAAGAAAGAAGCCATTTTTTCAGCCAACAAGTAACAATCTTGTGGAATATACTCTCTGAAAATACATTGGCTGCTGATTCAACAGGTGCTTTCAAGAGAAGTTTGGACAAAGAATGGCTACAGCAAGAGTTCCTGTACGACTGGGAAGCTGCTGAGTCCTCAACCTCAAATGCATTGAAGTTATAACAGAGCATTACAAGGATGAAAATCCTTAATTTTGCTCCAAGCTGCAATTTAGGTAATACCTTAAATAATACTGGAATTACATTTTCAATTTCACATTTACATTTTCATTTTTTTTTTCTCTGGTTTTAGTTTTGAAAATGCCATTCCTGTTATTTGAGTAGAATTTTAAACCTTATCAATATTTTTTTCCCTAAATTTAGGAAATATAATTACAGATCTTTGAAACCTCATAAATTAGGATTTAGCAAGAGCTATTTTGCAAGGTTTCACTTCTATAACACAAAGATTCTTAAGGGTCATCAAATGTGACCTTCTAGAGGAAGAAGGAGTGGAGGTATGTACTTCAAAATGCTTTCCCAAGACATACTATAGTCTGTGGATCCATCCCTGAAAGTTTCATTTTCTTAACCTAACCCTTTTCAGTACAAATCTAGACAAGCTAATTTTTTATATCTTAGAAAGTGGCAAGATTAGGAAAATAAAGCAGACTACTTTTTGCTATTCCAGAAAGGGGTTAAATTAGGAAAATGAAACTTTCAGGGATGGGTCTACAGACTAAAGTATATCTGGAGAAGGTATTTTGAAGTACATATCTCTACTCTTTCTCCCTCTATATGGCAGTGACCTTTGATGACCTTAAAACTGTTTGTGTTATGAAAGCAAAACCTTTGAAAAACAGATCTTCTGCTTAAATTAAATACAAGAAATCTGTTTGCAGCTTCATAACTTTGCTCAATCCCAATTTCTGAGGTTTCAGAGATCTGCAAATACATTTCCTAAATTCAGAAAAATTCCTAAATTACAATTCTACTCAAATAACAGGAATTGTATTTCAGAACTAAAACCAGAGAAAAAGAAACCTATATCTGAAAATTAAGGTAAAATGTTGTTTAGTCAAAATTTCAGTATGTGCTGTCAAAATAATGGAAGCTTTACAATACCTTCCTGGAATATGTTTTTGACCCCAGGATTCATTACTGAAAGTTTCATTCTCCTAACCTAACTCCTTTTCAAGATAGCAAAAAGTAGCTAAACTAGAATTTTGGTAAAATTCTACTTTAGCTGCTTTTTGCTATCTTGAAAATGGGCTAGGTCAGCAAAATAAAACTTCAGGGATGGGTCTACAGGTTAAAGTATGTCCTGGGAAGGTATTTTAAAGTACCTATCTCCACTCCTCTCTTTAGAGGGTCCTGATATTTGCCTAAATGACAGGTCAATACCTATTGAAATTTTGACAAAACAAGACTTTACCTTAATTTTCAGTTTCTTTTTCTCTGGCTTTAGTTCTGACAATGCAATTCCTGTTATTTGAGTAGAATTCTAAGTCATCTCAATGTTTTTTTCTTATTTGTTTTTTTTTTTAATTTAGGAAATGTACTTGTAAATCTTTAAAACCTTATAATTTGGGATTTAGCAAAGCTGTGAAGCTGAAAACCATTTTGTTGTACTCAGGGGTGGATCCAGGATTTCTTTTTTAGAAGGGGGGGGGGCAAAATAGGTTGATCTGATAAAAACAAATTGGGGGGGGGGCATAAAATAGGTTGATCTAATGAACTTGCATTAGGAGCAAGTTTAATTAATGCAAACTTGGGTTAATTAAGTAAATTACACTACTTTAGACTAAGCTAGGGGGGTGCACACCCCCTCCCCCCTGAATCTGCCACTGGTTGTAATTCATTTAAGCAGAAGATCTATTTTGCAAGGTTTCACCTTTTACAGCACACAGCTTTTTAAAGGTCAGGACCCACTAGAGAGACAAGTGGAGGTAGGTGCTTCAAAATATCTTCCCAGGACACACTTTAGCTTGTAGACCCATCCCTGAAAGTATTATTTTCCCAACCTAACCCCTTTCCAAGATAGCCAAAAGTATCTACAGTAGAATTTTACCAAATAAAACTCCAGAATGGTATTACCAAGCTACTATGTTAACCCTCTTTTGATTTCCCAGTCTTATAAATTTTCCAACTTGACCTTGTTTAGGCAATAGGCGTATATACCTATTAAAATTTGGTAGAATTCTAGACAAGCTATTTTTTGTAATACTGGAAAGGGGGGTAAGGTTGTAGAAAATCAGCTCTCTAGAAGCTGACATGCAAGATCAAAAGAGGAATTTCTTGTTATTCGAGTTTAGGCATAGCATATATTCTTTTTATGGTTAGAGCTGTAATTGTGACAATTCATTGCCAGTAAATATTTAACATAAATCATATTATTGACTTATGAATAAAGTGAATATACCACTCTATACCTTTTTTATGCTCTTTCTAAATATAGGCTAATAATCATTTTTGTTGGAAATGAAAATTACCCCCACCCCTATATGCTAATTCAGGGTACACATTTGCACATTATGGGGGAGGGGGTAAATTTTGAACCTACCTCTCATTTACATCAGAAATAAAATTTACCCCCACCCCCCTAATGTGCAAATAGCCTATATACCCTGAATTGGTATATAGGCCTATAGGGGTGGGGGTTAAATTAATTTCCAACAAAAATGATTAGCCTATTATAGGCTATTTGGAAAGAGCATAAAAAGGCATTGAGTGGTATATTCACTTTATTTGTAAGTCAATAATATGATTTTGGTAAATAGGCTAGGCCTATTTACCTCATTGCCAGCCAAGGGAACTAATAGATGTGGTTTATTTCATAGTTTCCCAGACAATTTCCTTAGTTTTTTTATAACCAATATAGACTAGCCTAGGCTAGAATCTTTAAAGATTTAAAATTAATGACAGTTAAGGATTTGTTGGTAAACTTTTCACAGTTCAAATTATTGACTAACAAATAAAGTGAACATAGGCTACCACTTGATGCCTTGGTCAATATCTACGAAATCATATTATTGATTGAAATCATATCATATTATTGAGATCTGGGGGTTGTTGTAGACGAAGACCTTAATTTCAACTGCCACACCCGAGCACCAGTAGCAAAGGCAAACCAAACTCTCGGTCTCATCAAACGTACAATGACAAGTAGATCCCCTGCAATAATCACAAAACTTTACAAGAGCCTGGTGAGACTGAGATTAGAATTTGGAATGCGTGTCGCCACGCCAATTAATAAAACAGACCAGATGGCTCTCAAGTCTGTCCAAAGATGGGCGCCAAAATGCGTAAAGGGGCTCAGAGACAAAGAGTATGAATGCTGACTGCAGAGCCTCAAGCTACCAACTCTGCCATACCGTCAGCGAAGAGGTGATATGATAATGACCTACAAACTGCTCAAGTCTGACAACAAGGACCTCTTTCAGCCTGCCCAGTTGTCAAGAACCAGGGGTCATTCAGCGAAGCTTTTTTAGAAGCGTGCTAATACATAGGAAGAGGAACCATTTCTTCTCCAACTGCATCATAAGCCTCTGGAAATATCTGAGCAAAACAACAGTGAGTTCACCATCCGTTGACAGTTTCAAAGCCAATCTTGATAAGGAATGGGAAACCAAACTATGGCTCATGCAATGGGATGAAGCTGATGTCCCGCAGCCCTATCATCACTAACTGGCGTACACTGGACTCGTCCATATCGCTAGCAAGTGCGATTTAAGGTTATTGAGTTAGGACAAAAGTGAATACACCATTTGATGCCTTTTTTTATGCTGATTACGAATATAATAAGCATTTCTATCGGAAATGAGTTTCAGCCCCCCCCTATATAGGCCAATTCAGGGTTAGGTTAGGTATAGCCTCTATAGGGGGGGGCTGAAATTCATTTCGAATAGAAATGCTTATTATATTCGTAATCAGCATAAAAAAGGCATCAAATGGTGTATTCACTTTATTCCTAACTCAACAATATGATTTTGTAGATATTGACCAATGCCTTTTTGTATGCTCTTTACAAATATAATAACTATTTTTGTCATAAATGAATTTTACTCTCAACCCTATAGCCTAAAGGCTATGTACCAATTCAGGGTATATATTTGCACATTTGGGAGGGAGGGGGGGGGGATCTTATTTCTGATGAAAATGAGAGGTAAGTTTAAACTTTACTCCCACCCCCCTAATGTGCAATATATGCCCTGAATTGGTATATATAGGGGTGAGGGTAAAATTCACTTGCATAAAATAAGGCATTGAGTGGTATGTTCACTTTATTTGAAAGTCAATAATATGAACTGCAAAAAAATTACCAATTTATTTATTGTAGTCTTTATACAGAGAAGGTAATGCAATAGTAGATTTTAAATTTCCCATTGCCAGTCAATTAACTGATAAATTTTTGCAGTTGCAGGGACATTCAGGACCACTTACACTTGAAGTGTTTGGCCCATATCCTGGATCAAATTAGCGGCTTGCTGCCGATGTGACATTTCTTTATCATAATCCATGCCATATCGACGGCTAGGTGAGTTCATAATTTGTTCTTTGGTAAAAAACCATTGTCCTGTACTAGATGCCATGATGATAGTAAGGAAACGTGGAAAATCTGCTTTTCTTATTTGAGCACTGTTAAAAATGAAATACCTAATTCTGAGATTTTTGAAACTGCAAGAAAAAAATCAAATCTACATTTTTTGCTGCTATTATCTGAAAAAATATAGTTGCCAAAGGATTGCTTCATTAAGGGCGAGATTTACTTGATAAAATCGGATATGTCTTTGGAAAAAACTGCTATTTAAAAGTACTAAATTCGCAATTAGGGTCTAAAAAGAAAACATAGAGAAAATGCCTTGTAGAGCTGAATGTGTATTTATTTATTTTCTGTAACTTCTGTATTCAACGACACCCACAAGACAGGCTGGGAGGTGTCACCTACCCTGATGTACTTTAGAACCCAAGAATGTAAAAAAAATGATAAAAAATTGCAACTTTAAGAAAGAAAAAATATTCTAGGGCTTGTAGAATATCTGTCTAATTACTAGATAAATAAACGATTGAATTCTCAAAATTTTCTGGTCTCATCAAGGCCGTAGCCAGCGGGAGTGGGTTAGGGGGGTTTGAACCCCTCCCGAAATGTTTTATTTGACTCGTAAAAACGTAACAAAAATTGATATAAACAAGTTTTGTATGTGTTTTGAGGTTTTTGCGTACCCCCCCTCCCTGAAAAAAATCTTTGAGTAAAAACCCCTCCGAAAAAAAATCCTGGCTACGGCCCTGGGTCTCATTACTGATGCCAGTTTATACAGGCTATTATCCGTATAACATTGGCTAAATAAACCTTTTAAACGTCCAATTAAGGTCCGTAAGCAATGAGACCTCCATGCTGTGAGCCATTTATTCTCATAAAGAGCTTTGGTTCTCTTGGTTTTCTGCATTATTTTGAAGTTTTTACATTAAGCCTAACAGAAGCTATATACAAAGTTGAAACACTTTCAGCTTAACATCCGTAATCTAACCAACATAAAAAAATAAAAGTAACTTGCATTGTTTGATTTAAACATGGTCGATTTAGATAATACAATAAAAGTCTTTTTAAAGGCATTACTTATCTAATCTAGCCTCCTTAGACTTCAACTAGCATCGGCTACAACATTTTTCCAATTTTTCTTATTTTTCATCCAGTTTGCAGACTTATTTTTCTATTCTTCCAAACTTTTTTTAACTGTGAAAAAAACAACCTGAGCCTTGGCTATTCTACTTTTAATATCTTCCACCGTCCCACCGTCTTTACTAAGAGTACTAGTAATGTAAGTGAAGCTGTCCAACTGATCAATCATTTCGTTACCCAACGTCATCTTTTCATCTTCACTCGTTCCTAGCCTTAGTGACTTAGTCTTCTTAACAAAAACTTTCAAACCTATTCTAGCACCCTGAGCTAGCAAAACCTCTAAAAGTTCATTTATTTTGCCCACACTTTCAAATAGAATACTTAAATCCTCAGCATAATCTAAGTCCAGGAAAGTTTTTCCTCCCCATTTGATTCCGTGTGGATAATGTTTCTTTTTCTTTGTTTTTGAAAGTTAAGAAAGGCACATAGAAGCTTATGCTATGGGGTTTATGAAAGCATCAGTGTAATAGACAAAAAAATGTGGAAGCAATTTCTTTGAGCTCCGAGATGTTGCTCCGAGGTCATAAGTAGATAGTGTGCATCAGCCACACGGGTCAGTTCTCTGATTGATCTTAAGCCAGGACATCATCTTCCTAATTTCAGGACCTAAACGAATCTAAAGAGTGAATCTCATTGGCTGTAATAGCCACGCCTCTTTGCTTGGCATTGACCATTTAGCAG
Organism: Artemia sp. Qi Xiang Cuo; assembly: GCF_049724085.1. Lineage (NCBI taxonomy): Eukaryota > Metazoa > Arthropoda > Branchiopoda > Anostraca > Artemiidae > Artemia > Artemia sp. Qi Xiang Cuo. The sequence goes on from NC_142814.1 coordinate 49,827,482, forward strand.
ACAATATCCTCTATAGCCCCTGAAAAAAACTTCAATTTTCTCTGGTTTGTTTCCACACTTTAGAACTTGCCTCTTTCAATCTTCCTAAACAAAATCACCTTTTTTCTTCCACAAAATATTGACTAGAAATATTTAAAGGAAATTTTATCTTTATATTATTGTAATATCAAACATGTTGCTCCCCACCTCTTTACTCTGTTATCCTCTTTTTAATATTCATTGTGTAAAGTTTCTTTTATTGATTTTAAAATCTTATGTATATAGGGTGTTTCTTTTTTAAATTTCTTAAACTGTACTCAACATTTCCGATAATACTTTAACAGCTCATCTCAATTCCTACTTGCTTTTTATGTATACTATTTCCTTATAAACAATAAGTAAAACAGCAAGGAAATTTTTATACAAGACAGTGAAACGCAACTTTAAATGAAGATTTCGACCCTTTATCCAAGGGTTATCCTCAGAAAAACAAACACAGAGAATAAAAAACAATATAAAAGAAATTCACATTAAAATTCAATCATTAAAACTGAAAAAAGTTTTTTTTTAATCTTTTAAAAACAGAAATGATGGAAAGGCAGTGTGGTCTTCGTCGCAATTTACGATTTCCTTAGATTACCCCTCTTTGTGTTTTTATCAACTAGTTTAGTTTCATTAGGAAGTATGCGAGTTTTAATTCTTGTAATCATTTTGACATGTTGACTGGTGCATCTTTTTTTTTATTGCTAATCTTTTCCTATTTTGTTTGCTCTTGCCGTTTTTGTTTTTAACTTTGACTGAGAAGTATAAATCTGACATATTTTGGATTGTGATAGGCTTTTTAGAGAATAGAGCTTATTTTTAGGAACAATTATGCGTCTTGGTGTCCCCAAACTAGATGCCTGTTTTTTTTTTTTATGAATCAGCGATATCAAACAAGCGCAAAATATATTCTTTTTCACCAAGCCAATTCGTTTCAAAGAAGTTCTCATAGAAGCTTCAAAGAAGGCTCATTCAATTGAGAAGTCAAAGTTTCAGAGCACTTTAAAAGAGTCAAAAGGGAATAGAGGCCAACCAACCCAAAATACCCCCCCCCCCGGAGAAATTAAGGCTTTCCAAATTTGAGAGTTTAATGTGAGTGTTATATTTTTTATTTCCGTAAGGGGAGCAAATTTTGGTACTAAAATTCGAGAACACGCCAGTTTTTCCATTAGTTTTTTCGTTACTTTAGAAATAAATTTGGGCTAAAGCTTTGCATAGTAGGGGGAGGGGGGTAAGTATAGCAGGTCTGCATGCAAAATGTGTTTGGTACAAGTATCCTGCATATTAGATAGATAGATAGGGAAGTGTATTTTAAAGCCAAATATACAGCCATGAACATAGTAAAATATCATAAATGAAAGGCACAAATAGAATAAACTTTGATCAGCAATCGTCATAAAACTCTTAAATAAAACAGTACATTAACCTAACAATAGTACTTAATACTTAGAAAATCGGTCATGGAAAAAAAACAAAAAAAACACTTAACACTTGGAAAAAACACATAAATGAAACATTACATTCGCTTTAAGCTGGGACTTGTTTTTTATTTATTTATTTTTTTTTTTTAGTTAGCAAAATTTCCAGATACCTCGCTATTATTCTGTAGTTTTTTTGGTGGCCATAGCTAGAAGGAATTGTTTTCTGACTTCAAACTGTCCAAATACTTTACTCCGTATTAACGTTTGTTTACATTCATTTTTATTATGTTTTACGAATCGGACAAACATTTTTTTTTTTTTGGTGGGGGGTCAAAAACCCCGTAACCATTTGAATTAGAACTGGCATCCTGGCATCCTGGGTCATAATACATCACCACTTTGGGCTATAAAACTGAGCGCAAACATCCTATGTATATTTGTTCAAACCACTAATTCACTTTACCCCCCGTTATTTTATTTCAGAGCTATTTGATTATTTATTTTCATTTTGTTATTATTTTTGTATTTAGACAATAATTTGAAAAAAGTGATCGAGAAATTTGGTTTTATTTGCATGTTTTTAATGGACAAATGGGCAGAGCTCCAGTATTTCTGTTTAGGGGGAGGCAAAAGGGGGTCTACATCTGAGATTCAGAAGGCATGGGATATTCTTTAGGGGAAAGGGGTGAAAATGCAGGCCTAAATTTGTTTTAAAGATGTCTGAGAATTAATTTTCGGATATCTTTGAAGTTTCCCCAACAGCACATTTTTCTTCACGCGGTAGGGAAAAAAGTTTACTATTTAGCAAAGAAACTATTCGGTTGATTTCAAAACTAACATAATGCATAATAAACAATAGACGCGAACAAAATAAACATACAATAGACTACTGGTGCTCGGTTTTAACTAAAACTGTCAGCAATTAGTTGCTGTAAACGACAATAGTGTAGCGTAAACACCTTCCTCAACTCCTTTGCCCGGTAAAAGAGACTAAATCTCAAAGTTGAGCTAAGCGCTATTCCAACATTCCTTGCATCACCTTATTCAGTTGCATGCGATTTGAAAATTGTGCGGAAGCAAACTAAACAGTGCACTATTTGAATTGCCATTGTCAAAACCTTACACAGGAAAATTACAGCCCCCCTCCTTGAACAAGAAGAAAAATTACTTTTTTGCATGGACAACACTGATATGTCCTCTTTTATTTTCTCCTGCATTTTTTTCGTCGTCACTATCAGGACATTGGAATATGAAAGAGAACTGTTTAATTGAATTGCTTAATGGGGTTTTGTCAATCACACTAATGCCCATGCAACATTATAGTCACACTTGTCGATAAAGTCAAAATTACGCACGGCTACAGCGCTAATTATGTTCGCTGTTCATAATTTCTCGAGTTGAACATTTTTCAACTTTAAAACATAAATTCCATGACTGACTAATCAGAATCAAGGTTTAAGTTGTAACTTTTAAAACCAGAAAAGATGGAAACTTAGAACAGCGGTTTTTCTATCTGGGAGAGGAATCTGACAAATGTTAAGAAGACTTAGTATTAGTAGAGATCAGTTGGACACAAACTCCTGTTGGTGCAAACCCTTTAAACTAATTTCTTGCAATTTTAATTTTTTCTTTTTAAATACAAGTGTGACTCTAAAATCAAGAAAATTGCCTTGTCATTCACAATATTTGGCTTTCTTTATCGATATATGTGACTTTTATGTGGCACGGGCATAACACTTTCATTAACTCCCGAACGTTAACTTTTGAATGCATTGTTAAACTCCTAAATGGAAAATTAAGAAAAGTAGCAGCAGTTACACTTACAGTTAGAATTGCAGTAGGAGACAGGTCAGCAGCAATAGTTAGAATTACAAGTTTTCACGGTCGTAAATAGTCGCGAAAATGGGGGGGGGGGGGGTATTAGTGCGTAATGTGAAAGTTTAAACGACTTCTTTTAGTAACTCCTGAATACTTTTCCCCCTTATCATATTTTCGGAAGATGAAAATGGGGTGATATACTTTTTCATATACTTCACACAGATAAATTTAGGGATTATCATTTAAAGCGTTGCCCAATTAAAATGGACAAGATATTTGGCTTTCTTTATCGATAGATGTGACTATGATGTTGCACGGGCATAACACTTTCATTAACTCCCGAACGTTAACTTTTGAATGCATTGTTAAACTCCTAAATGGAAAAATTAAGAAAAGTAGCAGCAGTTACACTTACAGTTAGAATTGCAGTAGTAGACAGGTCAGCAACAATAATTGTAATTACAAGTTTTCACGGTCGTAAATAGTCGCGAAAATGGGGGGGGGGGTATTAGTGCGTAATGTGAAAGTTTAAACGACTTCTTTTAGTAACTCCTGAATACTTTTCCCCCTTATCATATTTTCGGAAGATGAAAATGGGGTGATATACTTTTTCATATACTTCACACAGATAAATTTAGGGATTATCATTTAAAGCGTTGCCCAATTAAAATGGACAAGATATTTGGCTTTCTTTATCGATAGATGTGACTATGATGTTGCACGGGCATAACACTTTCATTAACTCCCGAACGTTAACTTTTGAATGCATTGTTAAACTCCTAAATGGAAAATTAAGAAAAGTAGCAGCAGTTACACTTACAGTTAGAATTGCAGTAGTAGACAGGTCAGCAACAATAATTGTAATTACAAGTTTTCACGGTCGTAAATAGTCGCGAAAATGGGGGGGGGGTATTAGTGCGTAAGGTGAAAGTTTAAACGACTTCTTTTAGTAACTCCTGAATACTTTTCCCCCTTATCATATTTTCGGAAGATGAAAATGGGGTGATATACTTTTTCATATACTTCACACAGATAAATTTAGGGATTATCATTTAAAGCGTTGCCCAATTAAAATGGACAAGATATTTGGCTTTCTTTATCGATAGATGTGACTATGATGTTGCACGGGCATAACACTTTCATTAACTCCCGAACGTTAACTTTTGAATGCATTGTTAAACTCCTAAATGGAAAAATTAAGAAAAGTAGCAGCAGTTACACTTACAGTTAGAATTGCAGTAGGAGACAGGTCAGCAGCAATAGTTAGAATTACAAGTTTTCACGGTCGTAAATAGTCGCAGAAACGGGGGGGGGGGGTATTAGCGCGCATTGTGAATAGTTTTAATAGCTTCTTTTAGTAACTCCTGAATACTTGTCCCCCTTATCATATTTTCAGAAGATGAAAAAGGGGTGATATACTTCTTCATATGCTTCACAGATGAATTTAGGGACTACCATTTAAAGCGGTGCCCAATCAAAGAAAGCTATTGAATATATGAAGGTCACATAGTTCAAGTGATACGAACGTATTTGACCTATTGGTCGAGCGTGTTATTTCCCAACAACAGCAATATATAATAGCTTTTCACCCATAATTAGGTAAGTTCACCTTAAATTTTCTAAGAGCACTAATTTAACCCACAGGTTCTGAAATCAAAACAGGTTCTGAAAACAGTCATTTGGCTTTTGTTCAAAGATAATGCGGCAACAGCGGAATTATTTTAAGAACAGAAGTAGGCTTAAATAATGGAAGGCACCTGCCAATTGATGATTTGACGCGTTCTAGTCTAGAAATGATGTGTCATTTCCATTTTATTCACTTTAGTAAGTATTATATGGAAATTGCGTACTCAGTTTTATGTGTATTTATTAATTAATAGACTGGAAAGCTATTTAGAAAGTTTTAACTTTTTGTTTACATTGCATAGAACACAGATCCATCTTAGCTTTGGAAAAAATCATGTTTCTTCACTCTGGAGGGAGTCTGTTTGGTAAAGTTCTACCAAATCATATTATTGAGTTAGGAATAAAGTGAATACACCATTCAATGCCTTTTTTATGCTGATTACAAATATAATAGCCTAATCATTTCTATCGGAAATGAATTTTAGCCCCCTCCCTTATATATACCTAACCTAACCCTGAATTGGCATATATAGGGGGGGGGGCTTCTATATGGTCAAACCACTGAGCTTATATTTGTTTCAAGCCATAAGTAAAAGAAAAACAGATGGTAAAGTTTTACCAAATCATATTAGGCCTATTGAGTTAGGACTAAAGTGAATACACCATTTGATGCCTTTTTTATGCTGATTACAAATATAGGCTGATAATCATTTCTATCAGAAATGAAGGTAAAATTCTACTTTAGTTACTTTTACCTATATTGGAAAGGGGTGAGGTTAGGAAACTGAAACTTTCAGGGATGGGTCTGCAGGCTAAAATATGTCCTGGGAAGGTATTTTGAAGTACTCATCTCCGCTCCTTCTCCCACTAGAGGATCCTGAAATTTGCCTACATGACAGGTATTGAAATTTTGGCAAAACAAAATTTTACCTTAATTTTCAGTTATAAGATTCTTTTTCTCTGGCTTTAGTTCTGAAAATGCAATTCCTGTTATTTGAGTAGTATTTTAAGCCTTATCAATGTTAATCTTCAAAACTTAGGAAATGTATTTGCATATCTTTAATACTCTATAAATCAGGATTGAGCGAAGTTGTGAGGCTGAAAACAATTTTGTTGGACTTCATTTTAAGCAGAAGATCTATTTTATAAGGTTTCACTTTTATAACACACATATTTTTAAAGGTCATCAAAGGTCAGGACCCTCTAGATGGAGGAGTGGAGGTGGGTACTTCAAAATACCTTCCCGGGACATACCTTAGCATGTAGATCCATCCCTGAAAGTTTCATTTTCCTAACCCAACCCCTTTCCAAGATAGCCAAAAGTAACTAAAGTAGAATTTTACCGAAATGAATTTCAGCCCCCCCCCTATATATGCCAATTCAGGGTTAGGTTAGGTATATATAAGGGAGGGGGCTAAAATTCATTTCCGATAGAAATGATTAGGCTATTATATTTGTAATCAGAATAAAAAAGGCATTGAATGGTGTATTCACTTTATTCCTAACTCAATAATATGATTTGGTAGAACTTTACCAAACAGACTCCCTCCAGAGTGAAGAAACATGATTTTTTCCAAAGCTAAGATGGATCTGTGTTCTATGCAATGTAAACAAAAAGTTAAAACTTTCTAAATAGCTTTCCAGTCTATTAATTAATAAATACACATAAAACTGAGTACGCAATTTCCATATAATACTTACTAAAGTGAATAAAATGGAAATGACACATCATTTCTAGACTAGAACGCGTCAAATCATCAATTGGCAGGTGCCTTCCATTATTTAAGCCTACTTCTGTTCTTAAAATAATTCCGCTGTTGCCGCATTATCTTTGAACAAAAGCCAAATGACTGTTTTCAGAACCTGTTTTGATTTCAGAACCTGTGGGTTAAATTAGTGCTCTTAGAAAATTTAAGGTGAACTTACCTAATTATGGGTGAAAAGCTATTATATATTGCTGTTGTTGGGAAATAACACGCTCGACCAATAGGTCAAATACGTTCGTATCACTTGAACTATGTGACCTTCATATATTCAATAGCTTTCTTTGATTGGGCACCGCTTTAAATGGTAGTCCCTAAATTCATCTGTGAAGCATATGAAGAAGTATATCACCCCTTTTTCATCTTCTGAAAATATGATAAGGGGGACAAGTATTCAGGAGTTACTAAAAGAAGCTATTAAAACTATTCACAATGCGCGCTAATACCCCCCCCCCCCGTTTCTGCGACTATTTACGACCGTGAAAACTTGTAATTCTAACTATTGTTGCTGACCTGTCTACTACTGCAATTCTAACTGTAAGTGTAACTGCTGCTACTTTTCTTAATTTTCCATTTAGGAGTTTAACAATGCATTCAAAAGTTAACGTTCGGGAGTTAATGAAAGTGTTATGCCCGTGCAACATCATAGTCACATCTATCGATAACCATTGTAATTGTAATTGCAACCAAACTACTTTCTTGATTTTCCATTTATGAGAGTTTAACAATGCATTTCAAAAGATAACGTTCCAGTTAATGAAATGTTATGCCTTGCACATCATAGTCACATCTATCGATAAAGAAAGCCAAATATCTTGTCCATTTTAATTGGGCAACGCTTTAAATGATAATCCCTAAATTTATCTGTGTGAAGTATATGAAAAAGTATATCACCCCATTTTCATCTTCCGAAAATATGATAAGGGGGAAAGTATTCAGGAGTTACTAAAAGAAGTCGTTTAAACTTTCACATTACGCACTAATACCCCCCCCCCCATTTTCGCGACTATTTACGACCGTGAAAACTTGTAATTACAATTATTGTTGCTGACCTGTCTACTACTGCAATTCTAACTGTAAGTGTAACTGCTGCTACTTTTCTTAATTTTGTATTTGAGAGTTAAACAATGTATTCAAAAGTTAACGTTCGGGAGTTAATGAAAGTGTTATGCCCGTGTAACATCATAGTCACATCTATCGATAAAGAAAGCCAAATATCTTGTCCATTTTAATTGGGCAACGCTTTAAATGATAATCCCTAAATTTATCTGTGTGAAGCATATGAAAAAGTATATCACCCCATTTTCATCTTCCGAAAATATGATAAGGGGGAAAAGTATTCAGGAGTTAATAAAAGAATTCGTTTAAACTTTAACATTACGCACTAATACCCCCCCCCCCCATTTTCGCGACTATTTACGACCGTGAAAACTTGTAATTACAATTATTGTTGCTGACCTGTCTACTACTGCAATTCTAACTGTAAGTGTAACTGCTGCTACTTTTCTTAATTTTGTATTTGAGAGTTAAACAATGTATTCAAAAGTTGGCGTTCGGGAGTTAATGAAAGTTTTATGCCCATGCCACATAAAAGTCACATATATCGATAAAGAAAGCCAAATATTGTGAATGACAAGGCAATTTTCTTGATTTTAGAGTCACACTTGTATTTAAAAAGAAAAAATTAAAATTGCAAGAAATTAGTTTAAAGGGTTTGCACCAACAGGAGTTTGTGTCCAACTGATCTCTACTAATACTAAGTCTTCTTAACATTTGTCAGATTCCTCTCCCAGATAGAAAAACCGCTGTTCTAAGTTTCCATCTTTTCTGGTTTTAAAAGTTACAACTTAAACCTTGATTCTGATTAGTCAGTCATGGAATTTATGTTTTAAAGTTGAAAAATGTTCAACTCGAGAAATTATGAACAGCGAACATAATTAGCACTGTAGCCGTGCGTAATTTTGACTTTATCGACAAGTGTGACTATAATGTTGCATGGGCATTAGTGTGATTGACAAAACCCCATTAAGCAATTCAATTAAACAGTTCTCTTTCATATTCCAATGTCCTGATAGTGACGACGAAAAAAATGCAGGAGAAAATAAAAGAGGACATATCAGTGTTGTCCATGCAAAAAAGTAATTTTTCTTCTTGTTCAAGGAGGGGGGCTGTAATTTTCCTGTGTAAGGTTTTGACAATGGCAATTCAAATAGTGCACTGTTTAGTTTGCTTCCGCACAATTTTCAAATCGCATGCAACTGAATAAGGTGATGCAAGGAATGTTGGAATAGCGCTTAGCTCAACTTTGAGATTTAGTCTCTTTTACCGGGCAAAGGAGTTGAGGAAGGTGTTTACGCTACACTATTGTCGTTTACAGCAACTAATTGCTGACAGTTTTAGTTAAAACCGATGCACCAGTAGTCTATTGTATGTTTATTTTGTTCGCGTCTATTGTTTATTATGCATTATGTTAGTTTTGAAATCAACCGAATAGTTTCTTTGCTAAATAGTAAACTTTTTTCCCTACCGCGTGAAGAAAAATGTGCTGTTGGGGAAACTTCAAAGATATCCAAAAATTAATTCTCAGACATCTTTAAAACAAATTTAGGCCTGCATTTTCACCCCTTTCCCCTAAAGAATATCCCATGCCTTCTGAATCTCAGATGTAGACCCCCTTTTGCCTCCCCCTAAACAGAAATACTGGAGCTCTGCCCATTTGTCCATTAAAAACATGCAAATAAAACCAAATTTCTCGATCACTTTTTTCAAATTATTGTCTAAATACAAAAATAGTAACAAAATGAAAATAAATAATCAAATAGCTCTGAAATAAAATAACGGGGGGTAAAGTGAATTAGTGGTTTGAACAAATATACATAGGATGTTTGCGCTCAGTTTTATAGCCCAAAGTGGTGATGTATTATGACCCAGGATGCCAGGATGCCAGTTCTAATTCAAATGGTTACGGGGTTTTTGACCCCCCACCAAAAAAAAAAAATGTTTGTCCGATTCGTAAAACATAATAAAAATGAATGTAAACAAACGTTAATACGGGGTAAAGTATTTGGACAGTTTGAAGTCAGAAAACAATTCCTTCTAGCTATGGCCACCAAAAAAACTACAGAATAATAGCGAGGTATCTGGAAATTTTGCTAACTAAAAAAAAAAAATAAATAAATAAAAAACAAGTCCCAGCATAAAGCGAATGTAACGTTCCATTTAAGTGTTTTTTCCAGGTGTTAAGTGTTTTTTTTGTTTTTTTTCAATGACCGATTTTCCAAGTATTAAGTGCTATAATTTGGTTAACGTTGTTTTTCATTTAAGTGTTTTGTGACGATTGCTGATAATAGTTTATGTTATTTGTGCCATTCATTTGTGCCATTTTACTATGTTCATGGCCATATATTTGGCTTTAAAATACACTTTTCTATCTATCTATCTAATATGCAGAATGATTGTACCAAACACATTTTGTATGCAGACCCGCTATACTTACCCCCCTCCCCCTACTATGCAAAGCTATAGCCCAAATTTATTTCTAAAGTAACGAAAAAACTAATGGAAAAACTGGCGTGTTCTCGAATTTTAGTACCAAAATTTGCTCCCCTTACGGAAATAAAAAATATAACACGCACATTAAACTCTCAAATTTGGAAAGCCTTAATTTCCCGGGGGGGGGGGGGTATTTCGGGTTGGTTGGCCTCTATTCCCTTTTGACTCTTTTAAAGGGCTCTGAAACTTTGACTTCTCAATTGAATGAGCCTTCTTTGAAGCTTCTATGAGAACTTCTTTGAAACGAATTGGCTTGGTGAAAAAGAATATATTTTGCGCTTGTTTGATATCGCTGATTCATAAAAAAAAAAACAGGCATCTAGTTTGGGGACACCAAGACGCATAATTGTTCCTAAAAATAAGCTCTATTCTCTAAAAAGCCTATCACAATCCAAAATATGTCAGATTTATACTTCTCAGTCAAAGTTAAAAACAAAAACGGCAAGAGCAAACAAAATAGGAAAAGATTAGCAATAAAAAAAAAGATGCACCAGTCAACATGTCAAAATGATTACAAGAATTAAAACTCGCATACTTCCTAATGAAACTAAACTAGTTGATAAAAACACAAAGAGGGGTAATCTAAGGAAATCGTAAATTGCGACGAAGACCACACTGCCTTTCCATCATTTCTGTTTTTAAAAGATTAAAAAAAAACTTTTTTCAGTTTTAATGATTGTATTTTAATGTGTGTTTGCTTTATATTGTTTTTTATTCTCTTCGTTTGTTTTGCTGAGGACAGCCGTTGGACAAAGGGTCGAAATATTCATTTAGAGTTGCGTTTCACTGTCTTGTTTAAAAATTTCACTATTGTTCTACTTTTTGTTTATAAGGAAATAGTATACATAAAAAGCAAGTAGGAATTGAGATGAGCTGTTAAAGTATTATCGGAAATGTTGAGTACAGTTTAAGAAATTTAAAAAAGAAACACCCTATATACATAAGATTTTAAAATCAATAAAAGAAACTTTACACAATGAATATTAAAAAGAGGATAACAGAGTAAAGAGGTGGGGAGCAACATGTTTGATATTACAATAATATAAAGATAAAATTTCCTTTAAATATTTCTAGTCAATATTTTGTGGAAGAAAAAAGGTGATTTTGTTTAGGAAGATTGAAAGAGGCAAGTTCTAAAGTGTGGAAACAAACCAGAGAAAATTGAAGTTTTTTTCAGGGGCTATAGAGGATATTGTCTGCTAAATGGTCAATGCCAAGCAAAGAGGCGTGGCTATTACAGCCAATGAGATTCACTCTTTAGATTCGTTTAGGTCCTGAAATTAGGAAGATGATGTCCTGGCTTAAGATCAATCAGAGAACTGACCCGTGTGGCTGATGCACACTATCTACTTATGACCTCGGAGCAACATCTCGGAGCTCAAAGAAATTGCTTCCACATTTTTTTGTCTATTACACTGATGCTTTCATAAACCCCATAGCATAAGCTTCTATGTGCCTTTCTTAACTTTCAAAAACAAAGAAAAAGAAACATTATCCACACGGAATCAAATGGGGAGGAAAAACTTTCCTGGACTTAGATTATGCTGAGGATTTAAGTATTCTATTTGAAAGTGTGGGCAAAATAAATGAACTTTTAGAGGTTTTGCTAGCTCAGGGTGCTAGAATAGGTTTGAAAGTTTTTGTTAAGAAGACTAAGTCACTAAGGCTAGGAACGAGTGAAGATGAAAAGATGACGTTGGGTAACGAAATGATTGATCAGTTGGACAGCTTCACTTACATTACTAGTACTCTTAGTAAAGACGGTGGGACGGTGGAAGATATTAAAAGTAGAATAGCCAAGGCTCAGGTTGTTTTTTTTCACAGTTAAAAAAAAGTTTGGAAGAATAGAAAAATAAGTCTGCAAACTGGATGAAAAATAAGAAAAATTGGAAAAATGTTGTAGCCGATGCTAGTTGAAGTCTAAGGAGGCTAGATTAGATAAGTAATGCCTTTAAAAAGACTTTTATTGTATTATCTAAATCGACCATGTTTAAATCAAACAATGCAAGTTACTTTTATTTTTTTATGTTGGTTAGATTACGGATGTTAAGCTGAAAGTGTTTCAACTTTGTATATAGCTTCTGTTAGGCTTAATGTAAAAACTTCAAAATAATGCAGAAAACCAAGAGAACCAAAGCTCTTTATGAGAATAAATGGCTCACAGCATGGAGGTCTCATTGCTTACGGACCTTAATTGGACGTTTAAAAGGTTTATTTAGCCAATGTTATACGGATAATAGCCTGTATAAACTGGCATCAGTAATGAGACCCAGGGCCGTAGCCAGGATTTTTTTTCGGAGGGGTTTTTACTCAAAGATTTTTTTCAGGGGGGGGGGGGTACGCAAAAACCTCAAAACACATACAAAACTTGTTTATATCAATTTTTGTTACGTTTTTACGAGTCAAATAAAACATTTCGGGAGGGGTTCAAACCCCCCTAACCCACTCCCGCTGGCTACGGCCTTGATGAGACCAGAAAATTTTGAGAATTCAATCGTTTATTTATCTAGTAATTAGACAGATATTCTACAAGCCCTAGAATATTTTTTCTTTCTTAAAGTTGCAATTTTTTATCATTTTTTTTACATTCTTGGGTTCTAAAGTACATCAGGGTAGGTGACACCTCCTAGCCTGTCTTGTGGGTGTCGTTGAATACAGAAGTTACAGAAAATAAATAAATACACATTCAGCTCTACAAGGCATTTTCTCTATGTTTTCTTTTTAGACCCTAATTGCGAATTTAGTACTTTTAAACAGCAGTTTTTTCCAAAGACATATCCGATTTTATCAAGTAAATCTCGCCCTTAATGAAGCAATCCTTTGGCAACTATATTTTTTCAGATAATAGCAGCAAAAAATGTAGATTTGATTTTTTTCTTGCAGTTTCAAAAATCTCAGAATTAGGTATTTCATTTTTAACAGTGCTCAAATAAGAAAAGCAGATTTTCCACGTTTCCTTACTATCATCATGGCATCTAGTACGGGACAATGGTTTTTTACCAAAGAACAAATTATGAACTCACCTAGCCGTCGATATGGCATGGATTATGATAAAGAAATGTCACATCGGCAGCAAGCCGCTAATTTGATCCAGGATATGGGCCAAACACTTCAAGTGTAATTGATAAATAAATGAAACCCAAAACGAACAAAAATAACAGTACATAACTGAGTCAAAATCAAAACGACCAGATATTAACTTAAGTTGGGCTCAAAATCCAAATGCCTTGTCAAAGCCAAAACATAATTTTCACTTTACTGAAAAAACATAAATGTTTTTAATTTTATAACTTTAATAAATCAAATAATACTAACATTTTGATTACTAAATATCAGTATATGTATATTAAACTGACAATGCATAATCATTTGTATTTTTGTCAGTAAAGTACAAATTATGTTCTGGCCTTGGGAAGGCATAGGGGTTTTGAGCCCAACTTATGTTACTTTCTGCTCGTTTTGATTTTGACTCGGTTATTTTTGTTAATGTCACTTCGTTTTGGGTGTCACTTATTTAATGATGCTGATTTGCTGTAGTTTAACGTTTGGTAGATTATTTGATTTTAATTTTTATCATTTTTTATTCAATAGAGTTTTTTACTTTGATTTGAAAAAACTAATTTTGTTTAAACAGTTTTTTTAATTAATATCGGTTTGTTTCATATTCACATTTTCTTTTCAGGGAAAAAAGAAAATCATACTTTAAATCTTTTCGCTTTTGTAAGAATTTATAATTTGGCCTGCTATTTGTATGCTGGAAAACAATTTTCAGCAAAATTTAACAACATAGACCCTTATAAAAATCTGGACACAAATAATAGTGTTTAATTTAGTTTCATACCTCCTCTAGTTGACCTGAAATGGAAAACTTGATAACATTCGCAAAAAAATTTGTTTACTTTCTTTGATAGCTTTGATAAACTTACGCTATTTTGATTTGGTCAAATTTTAAGAGCAGAAGAAGCCCTAACAGTTTGAACATAATACCCTCAGTCGTTCTTGGGATACTGCTAAGATGCCTTATTGGTAATTAGAATAAACACAGTGCATTTTTATTTAATCTTAAGGCAACATTTACTTTTTATACATAACGGCAAATGGGGGGGTGGGGGTGGGAGGGGGATTAGTTTCCCTCCAATCACTTTCGACTATTAAAAGGGACATCAGCCCTTTCTATTTTCAATCGAATGAGCCCTTTTTGAAGTTCCTACGGCAACTCCTTCGATACGAAGTGCCCTGGTCTAAACAACAACAACAACAAAAAAATGATACATTTTACCCACATCGATCTCTACTATAAAAATGTCAAGCCTTCCAATCACTTTCGATTATTAAAAAGGGCACTAGGATTTTCGATTTCCAAACTAATGATCCCTTTTTGAGTTTTTACGACAGCGCTTTCTATAAACACCGTATATGCCCCAAGGGCATAAATTACAACCCTTACCCTAAGGGCTGTGAGGGTGGTTGTCATCCTCTAAGACCAAATTTCCAGAACTTTCAACTACGTTAAACAAAATGGCTATCTTAAAATTTTTATTGCATGTGTTTCGGGAAATGGTGGGCGTGGAAGGGGTGTTAGTTGCCTTCCAATCATTTTCGACTATTAAAAAGGGCACAAACCACTCCAATCTCTAATTGAATGAGCACTTTTCAAAGTTTCTACGACAACTTCTTCGATATAAAATGCCCTGGTCTAAAGAAACAAATAATAAATATTACATTGTGCCAACATCGTTCTTATATACCTCCAGGGCATAACTATAAAACCCTTGCCCTAAGGGTTGTGGGGGAGTAACCTCCTCAAAAAACATATTTTCTCTATGGAAATCAGTTACTCTGAACAAAATGGCCATCTTAAAATTTTGATTGGATGTGTTTGGGGAAAGGGTGGGCGTGGAAGGGGTGTTAGCTGCCTTCCAATCACTGTTGACTATTAAAAAGGGCACTAGTTATTCCAATTTCCAATCGAATGAGCCCTTTTTGAAGTTTCTACGACAACTCCTTCGATACTAATTGCCCTGGTATGGAAAAAAAAAAAAAAAAAAAAAAAAAAATAATAAATTGTGCCAACATTTTTCTTTACTTAGAAATCTCGATTGCGCTGCCTATGACAAAATCCTGAATTGCCTAATGCTATTTTACCTACATCTTTTCATCCGAAAAATCAGAAAGAAAAATGAACAGAATTTTAAAGTGGAAGGTAGAATTTTTGTTTCAAGAAAAATTTCTTCTTCTCCTTCCTATGAACCGATATACATGGCGAGCCCAAGATGACAGTATTTATTTTTAAGAAACAGATTAGCCGGGATGACGGTTCAAGCCCGGAGGTCGATATTGATAACCAAAAAAGAGAAAAAAACGGTGGCGTATTAGCGCCACCGCCGCCGGTCGACTCAGCGGCGGCGTCAGCGCGCGGTTGCAAGCTCGGGGGCGCGGCGTTTTGTTTTTTTTCTGGGGGACGCCCCCGTTTTTGGGCGCGGCTTCGGGGTCTATTCCGAGAACTAAATTGGTTCAGTTCTTTTCGGAATTCCTTCTAAGCAAGAGTTCTTGAGTTCAGCAATT